>NC_136007.1:14826288-15126288 GCF_048128805.1 Centroberyx gerrardi | reverse complement strand
AATCAAAGAGAAAACCCTTGAATTTGTGATGTCACTGGTACTGACTTAGTTGAGATGTTACACCAAAATGAATTTTATATTCTAGCATTGCTGACAGATATAAACCAGAATTTAAACCTCATTTGGGTGCAAAAACTCAAAACTCAAACTCAAAAAGAACACAAAAATTTTATAAGTCAACAAAGTCAGCACCCCATTTGTTGTCTAAGGACCAGTGCCAGATTGTACATACCAGTGACAAATTCAAGAATGAATTCTCCTGTTTCTAGTTTTAGGAAAGAGCGATGCATCTTCACAAGTATTGACCGATTCTGCTGTGGCACAGGAATAACGTGAATTCTTAAAATGGGTGGCATTCACCTTTAAGCCTACTTTGAAATAACATTTGCCCACAAAATCATGTTGAAATTCAGTATAGTGGCACATTGTTGCCCTGTGCTGCACTTTAAACAAATGCAAAGGCAGGCCTCCAAGGACCTTTATTCTGAAGTCAGTTGTTTTATTCACACAGTACTAACCCACTGCTAGCCACATCCTTTAACTTTGAGTTGGCTAGTCCACTTCTAACATTAGCTAGCCACAGTATTACCAGAAGCTGAAAGTAGTTTGGCTAGAAGGTGTGCAATAAATAACATGCACAGAAAAAAACATCTAGCAAATTGCAGGAGCTGAGCTAAAATCACTATATCATGTTGTCAAACAAGCCTATTGCCCGACTACTAGTGCCAGGAAGGCAGTATAAAAGTCTAAAGTACATCTACAGAATACTTATTGGGTTAGTCGGTCAGTACAAGACCAGTGAGAGACAGAGGACCACAGAATGTCATGGAAGATAGCAGATGGACATCATGAGCACAGGAACAAAAAAAGTCACCCAAAGTGATTTCTAACGGTTTGTAATTTTTATTTTAGTTTTTTGTTCTCCACTATTTGACACACCAAGTGCTTCAAGAACAATATTAACATCACAAACATCACAGTACTCCAACACAGCAGTGACTGTTTCCCCCCTACAGACCCCACACATTGGTCCGCTTGATAGATAAGTCAATAGAAACCATCTTCTCTTCCCGTGGGGCTGGGGTGGGGTGGGGGAAATCAGGGAGGGGGGTGACACACAAGCATCACATAATATCGACACCTTCACACAACTGAATACATTGATTGTGTAATTTAAAGCTAATGTTATACTGAGAACAGACACACAAGATGTTTCTCCGATTACTGGTGATTAGAAGAGTGACAACAGAAAGATTAGGATTAACCATTAGGATGAATCTTGGTGCGTAGTGGTTTGTAGTCTATCTACCGACCTCTGCTGGAGCTACAGCCGTCTCTGGTTTTACCAACTTGGCGTGGTGTGTGTTTAAATGTACGTTGTGCACGCCACACCCATCTACTCTTGGACAGTCACTCAAAAAAACAGACAATGCCATCTGCAAACTCAACACTTCACGGTGCTCATCTTCTGATGCTATCTTGCCGTTGATTTGTCCTCTAATGGATGTAATCATGCCACTGGTTATTGGTTGGTCCCACTGCCAGGGAGGATGTTAGTATAGTGTTTTACAGAAGAGCCGACACTGCATTCTGACAGAAGCGAAACACCGACACACACATGCTAATCTGGCCTGCTTGGGAGTGGCTGAAGATTTCTCATGTAGGAGAGAAAAGTGGAGAAAGGACAGGGATGGAGTGAGGTACAGTTCAGAAGAGGCATGGAATGAATACTGACTTACTATCTCGACTTAATTTTAAAATTTCACTTTTAAAATCCTATCTGTAACTCCTAACCCAGTGACTGTTATAGACAGACAGGAAATAAAATAACGATTTCAAACAATTTTCCACTTCCGTCTTAAATTGTCTCTGCACAAATTTAAATCCCTTGATTAGACTGATTAGACAGAAAAAGAAACAAGCCTTTTCCCTTTTTCAGCATTGTTATTTCACATTATGTTTTCAGATACACATATCTAACACTGTCATTTTGGCGACTCAATGACAACCCTAAAGTACAGTAGACAGCGCAGGCCTGTGATTGATGGGGGAGTGAAGGGGAGTATAGCAGAGCAGATAAGACTATTAGTTGGCCACAGTAGAATGTGGGAGTGACGCGGATGTTTTAATAGGCGTGATTAGCCACGTAGAGGGACTGTCCTGCCGCACCGGCACTTCCAGAAGACTCAAACTTGCCCTGCGCAGCCAGACCATTCGCCTGAAGAAGACAGAGAAGAGGCAAATAAAAACTCTAATTAACACTGAAATCATCACTGCACAGAGAATGTTCCGGTTTCATTTCACTATGCGAGGGTGCGACTGTCCTGTTCACGTTCGGGTCTGACCTCAGCGCGTTTGATGAACTCCTCGGTGGCGGCCTTCTCATTGTTCTGGTCTCCCTTCCACGCGGTCAGGGCGGAGGCCTGCAACGCGCGGCCGTAGGAGAAAGTCAGGGCCCAGGGCTTGGCGAGCGGGCAGTTGTTAATGGCGTTAAGGTTCACACTGGCCTCTTCCTCGGACTGGCCACCTGACAAGAAGGTCACTCCTGGGGAAAGACAGACAGACCGACACACATACACATACAGTATTATCTACAAGGGCTGAAAGATAGTGACAAAAAATCGAATTGCGGTTATTGGACAGAATATTGCAATTGCGATTTAAACCGCTGCGATTAATATCAAGTTTTTCTTGTCATACGTTTTTTAGAACTTTAAAATTGTTTAAAGAAAAGAAAAAAATAGATGTCAGTGTGCAGGATTTGCTGAGTTTGAGTATGATGAAAGATTTTCACCAATGTTGTACTTGATTCATGGACCAAAGATTACCCGGAGCACTAAAACACCTTGTTTAGAAATCCATTTTGGACGCCCCTCTCTTAAGCAATTAATTGCAGCCTCTGTGATTTGGAAACTGCAGAAGTTCATATTGCGATTTAGATTTTTCTTTTTAGATTAATTGTTCAGCTCTAGTATCTACCTGCACAAAGCCCCTAAATTTTGCTGAACACATCAGCATTTCAACTCTGCAGAGAATCTATTTTGCCTTGCTAATCTCCATTTCTTCTACCTTCTGTAGATTCCAGCGAGCTGCTGAATATAAACCATACAGGGTGTATCTGACCTGTGACAGCAGGAGGCACGGTGCGGCGCAGGGCAGTTACAGTAGCCATGGCGATTTCCTCGCCGCTGTACTTGTTGGGGCAGGAGTGTCCGGCTGTGACCATGTTAGGTTTCAGCAGCGTCCCTTCCAGGTACACATGGTGGTCTGCCAGAGCCTTGTACACTGCAGCTAGGACCTAAAGGATAAGCAGGAAGAGAGGTGACAGAGAGCAATGTATGTAAAAAGACTGCAAGAGCGTTGACACACACTGACATGCAGTAACACATAAAGTTAAAATTTGTGTCGGTGTGTTCCTCATTAAAACTCACCTTCTCCGAGACGTACTGGCAGCGCTTCAGGTCATGCTCTCCATCAGGAAGGATCTCAGGCTCCACAATAGGAACGATACCATTCTGGGACACATGACAAAGTGTGGAAGTTTAAGGCAAACTCTTAGATACTTTACATACAAAATGACACCTGCAGACATCTCACACCAACCTGTTGGCAGATGCTAGCGTAACGTGCCAGTACATTGGCATTCTCAAAGATAGCCAGCTCAGAGGGCGTGGTGTCGGAGATCTTCAGCACACAGCGCCACTTGGCGAAGTCTGCGCCGTCCTTCTTGTACTGGGCACAGCGCTCACTCAGCCCATCCAGACCTACACTCCCACACACATAACACAAGACATGCATTAGAAATACATTGAGGCTCATGTAATGTTTGAGAGCGCGTGTTCCTAATGCCTTCTTACCCTGAGTGGTGGTCTCTCCATTTGTTCCAGCGAGGGGCACAACACCTTTGTCCACCTGCAGAGAGGCACACAAATCTGGTTACAAATATAAATAAAACACCCAATTGTTATGACATTACACGAATATGTCCTACAAATTCTCATGTACACCAATTTTCTCTTATGTATACATATATATATATCTCTATAGGGGCATATTTGTTATTTTTATATATTTTCTAGAGCACCTGAAACAAAATCCCACTGGATTTCACTCCTATAACTAGACATGACCTCCCTAAACTTATGACCTTAAGCTCAGCTTATCCTCACAACATGATCTGTTGTTGACACCCACTGTGTGTGTGTGTGGGTCTGTGTGTGTTTATACATGTTGACAGTGAGTCTGTGTTTTTAGTAGCAGCCCTTCTAGTTTCACCTGCCAATTAAGTGAAGACTTTTTTTCTGCTAAACTGAAACACTTGGCAGTAGTATAATACCAATTTAACAGTCCAGAGTGTTTAGATCAGTCTGAGCCAAAAAGAACAGAAACAGAAGAAAGCACACTCCTCAAGACTGAGCTTCCCATTATCACCTGATATTACTGACTATATGGGAGACTGGATAATGAAACGCAAGTTCTTGTATTTTGGAAGACTGGGGTTGTGCGTAACACCCTATGTGAGGAAGGACAGCCAATACCTGAAACCAGGTATATGATGGTTAAAATGCAGCGGGAGAATGGATGTGATTGTAGGAGAGGATAGATGAGTAATTAGTTGAAGGCTTTTTACAAGTTAACAGGCAGCTCATCCTCAGGTGTTGAAACTACATCAAAACATGACTTTGCTGAAAGAGAGGAGGGAAGCGTTACTGAACCTCAACCATGCAGTGTGTTTGTTGGTTGCACCTGCTCTACCTGCACCTGTTCCTGTGAGGAACGTAAAGACATGCGAGCCTCGAGGCGTTTGTGCCAGATCTGAGCCCTTATGCTTATCCTATGTAGAGCAGGGTCTTTGGTTACTTTCATATGTTTCATTTATTGTTGTCTGAGCTGATGTTCAGAAGAATAAAAGGGCTAATCTAAAGTGATTGTCAGGCCAGATGCATCCCACTATTCTCCAATTCAAGAGGTCGGCGTTTGAGGTATAAGCATGACCAATGTTGCTATTAAGTTAGTAAAACTGGTTTTGCCCAAGTGGTCGATTGCAGCAGTGTGCATTGTGTACCTTGATGCCAACAACAATGCCGCGGTCTTTGATCAGCTTGGAGAAGTTAGTGCCATCGTCTGTGCTCTGATAGAGGGTTTCGTGGAAGAAGATGACGCCTCCGATGCAGCTGTCGATGCGTTCGTCGGCTGTGAAGAGCAGCTGGCGGTAGCGACGCCTGTTCTCCTCTGTGTTCTCAACCCCGATGGGGGTGAAACGCTTCGCCATGCTGCCTGTAGGCACACACACATACACGAATGAATATGCGTACGGAGGCTACATACTGATAGGAATTAAAACACTACATAACTGTACACTTGTGGATAAATTACAGCCGAAAACGTCCGTTCCAGGATTTGAACCTGGTAAAGGTTTAATACAGTCAGGGATCAAGAGCTGCATGCAAACGTTCAGAAAACAGGCTTTGATGCTCCTAGCAAGTCTTATGATGATTAGGACATCCATCCAATAACATTGTGTCAGTTATGGCCTTTATACTGTACATCCATCTCTGGATTAAAATTATAAATGATTTTAAATGATTATAAATGAGTAGACAATCCAAGTGCTCCCATTTTACACCTGGTTCAGTGGATATTGCATGAAATGTAGTGTGAATGTTGCAAGTACAGATCCAAAGGTTTTATAGTGATTCTGCGAACCAATAATCTCACCTATAAACTCAGTGGTTTGACTAATAGTTGGCCCTGGAGTATATTCAACACATTTCATCACATTTAGTCAAAGTAGATTCATATATGCATTTGTGGTATTCTAACCCTTGTAGGGAAATCTGAGTGCGGGTTCAGCACTCCTGAAACTACAAGGGATTCAGTGAATTGTTCAAGGGCAGCAGGGCAGAGGCTTGCTGACACATGAGCTTGAACTAACCCCGTTAACCCGAACCCTAACTCTACGGGTGCCACCGCAGATATGGCAAACTTCAATAGCCTAAGAAGCAAAATTTGCAGTGCAAGGATAGCAGGATTTGTCCGTTGCGTTTTGTGCCAATAAAACCCATGATATTATAGTACTAACAATGCCCTCATCTAGCCCCTGGAGGTCATATTGCATAAGAACCTGGGAAAGATCATCCTCTGTCATTGTGCAAAATGACATGTCTCTAGAATATAGCACTTCTCAGGAAATCTGCCAAAAAAAGCAGGTGAGAGACAACAGGATTTATGATGCACACACACACACACACACACACACGTACCGGTGGACTCATCGGCTGCGAGGATGCCTTTGCCTGGAGCTACTATCCTCTCAGCGATCTCCTGCAGCTCCTTCTTCTGTTCAGGGGTCAGCGCGGGGTACTGGTGAGTCATGGTTGCTGAAAGAGAGAAAGCAACACAGAGATTACATTGTTTCATGGTATGTAGACCTGGACGACTGCCCAGCACTGGCCACACGGGTCCTTCTATTGCCTACAACATGGCTACTTCCAGCCCTAAACTGTCCTGAGTGAGGGAAGGATGGGTGAAAAAAAAAGTTCAATTCCTCCACGATCAGTCACACACTACCAACTACTCCCTGCCTGGCACCATTTGGTGCAGTTAAACTCCCCTGTGTGACAAGTGTAGTGTCTTTTTGATGCATAATAAAAACATTATGTGTACCTTCAATTGCCCAAAAATAGCCTATATTAAATTCAGCTTCAGGTGAAAATTATGACACAAATCACAGGTTCTCCAAATGGGCTCTTTGGTATGTGCAGAAGGCGAGAAGTATTAAAATATTTCCACACGGGGGATGAAATAGTGAAAGGTCTTGATGTGTTGTGTTTGATATGGCTGTATAGAAACAGCAACTGGGCCTGTCACGACATGCTGACATGCACACACAGGCTTCAGACCAGCTTACATTCTTCCTCTCTTCCCCTCTTCACTCTGCCGTAAATAAGCGGTTACGTAAACCCTGCCCCCCCCCCCTGGATACACACTGTGTAGCCACGGCGATTACTGAGGAAGACAGAGAACGGAGCGATTATGTAATGGCCCTTCCTATAAACTCTGCTGCCAGTCCTCATTATAGCTGGAGGACTGGACACTGCTCCGCCCCTTTCTCTCTCCTCAGCAACACTCTGCCCTTTTCTGCATCGTATTCCTGTCATTTTATCTCACTTTTTGTGTCACACATCCTAAATGTCGTTATTTGTTTGCCTACATTAATACATGACTTGACTCTTCTCTTTTTTTAACACCCCATTTCATTTAGTCATAATATTCCAATGACCAGCTTCCTACATCCTCTCTATCCATAATTGCACACTGAAGCCGGTTGAAACCTACTGGTTTGCTCACTGAGGCGTACTCTTACTCCTGCTGCTTTCTGCGTACAAATGAAGTCTGCTGGACACATTCAAGATGTACACACACATAAGGCTTGTAAAGTCCCATTTAAAAAAAAACCTCAAATTCATCACTCCCACTAAGGCTGAGTGTTCCAAGAAACAAGCAGTGATGCCTCTCTGTGATTCACTTCACAGGTTGCCAAGCCACTCCCAGCTCTAGCTACATCACTAGGATAGCTCTGATCAACAACACAAACACACAGGCATATGCCACAATATGGTATGAGCTGCAGCTGAATGTGTCGGTGGAAGCTACTGCACACAGAATACCTGCTCATATCAGCACTGTATGGAGTTGTATGCACTCGCACTGCTACACTGAGATCTGCTGCCCCAAGAGACACAAGAGCTGGATAGAAATAGCTGAATTTATTTCTTAATTTATCATAGCTGTAAGTAAACTGTTAGAAAACTAGGCTACTCTACGACTGTTGTTATCCACAATCCACATTAGGCTTCCTCATCTACATTCATCATCCCTGTTCAACCCGCCCAGTGAGTGGGGACGACTAGTTTGGATTATCAGTCTAAACGACCATCTAAGGCTAAAGATTGCTTGTCTTGAAGGGAGAAACCTGTCTTGGAATCAGGCTGCTGGATAGTACAAAATAAACCTCAAAGGTCATATTCTGTATCAAGTAACAGAAACAAAGTGGCCTTCAGGCTTACTGGATAATAGGCATCAGGTGAAACTTTTTGCAACGTAGACCTACTTTGATACATAAGCACATACATGTATGTTACAAACTAGCACAGCAGCCGCATGCCAAGCTGAGACTGGTTTACTATGGTAGGACACGGCCTGAGACAGCCTGTGTTCTCTGTGATAATCCTCAGCTTACAGCTATGAGATAACAACCTTCAGAACACACGCAGAGGCACGCCATTGAAAACAATGTACAATTACTACAGCACACATTTCGACAAGAGTGCTCACTGCTAATAGTTAAGTTCTGCATGATGAAATCAGCGCAGGTCTATTCCAAGAGAGCAAAGGCCCGCAGGTTACAGTATGTCTCATAAGAGGATAATATAGAACAGGAGCATAATGCAGACCCCTCTAATGAATAAGTGAGAGTATTTACACTTGATAAAGGCCAACCCAAGGGCACAAGCAGGATGTGTGACTGTGTGTGTGTGTGTGTGTGTCTGTATAGCCTTGCCCTCAATTTTTAGCCAGACAAAACTCATGCTCAGCAAATACCTGCCATCTTTTGCGAAGCTAAACTACGTGCTTCTACAATTTACTTTCACTGACTTTGATTCCAATGTGGTTGTTTTTTGCTGAGAGAACATTGCAAAATAGTTTGCAGTGAAGGTGAAATCTATATGTTTTGCAATTTGAATTGCTCACTCAGTCGAAACACACACACACATTTGAGATTTTTTCATAAAAAAACATCTTCTGGTCAGATGAATGTGGAGCTGATGGAGCATGAAGGGTCAGGGTGAATGTGGAGCGACGTGGAGCACCCAGCACCAGCACCCAGCACTAGTGAGTAGTGACAGGCATGTGTGCAGTCGACAGAATTCATATTCTCTTGTGCTTCATATATTTATTTGAATGAATTTTTCTGCTAATACTCCACCAAAACTAGACTGTAACATTGTTTTGTTACAGGTGCTAAAGACTAGTATTTCATGACAGAGTTTATCCCCTTGGCATACTGCATCTACTACACCTTCTGCGATATTGCAATTCCTCCAGGCAAACTACCTGGAACACAATAATGTCTGGACAGTGTTTCAGACCAGGTATCAGTTGATGTATCATATTGCCTCAAAGCATATAAAGAGGTCATTGAGGATGTGGTACCCAACAATGTGCATGTGACCTGCCTGTGTCGTATGATCAGCCCAGTAGCATTAAAAGTACTTTAAAGGGTAACTTCGGTATTTTTCAACCTGGACCCTATTTCCCCATCTTTTTGTGTCTAAGTGACTAAAGAAGACAACAATTTTTTGGTCCAGTATTGAGCGAGATCGCTTCAGCCGGCAGCCGCGAAACGAGCTGCAATGTAATCCGACGGGGCAAATGTGAACCGTCAATGTACGTCCACTAAAAGTGCTTGTTTTTGCCACTGACAGGCTCAGATTGTTATTATAAGTGTCTGACAACATTATGGAAAGGACCCTACAGAGAAATGAAACGTTTTTCTTTACCTTTCGCTTGATCTGGTCTGTGTGTAACTTCCTGCAACAACTCAACTCTCGCGAGACTTGGTTACACACAGACCGGATCAAGCGAAAGGTAAAGAAAAACGTTTCATTTCTCTGTAGGGTCCTTTCCATAATGTTGTCAGACACTTATAATAACAATCTGAGCCTGTCAGTGGCAAAAACAAGCACTTTTAGTGGACGTACATTGACGGTGCAATTTGCCCCGTCGGATTACATTGCAGCCCGTTTCGCGGCTGCTGGCTGAAGCGATCTCGCTCAATACTGGACCAATTTCAAAAATTGTTGTCCCCTTTAGTCACTTAGACACAAAAAGATGGGGAAATAGGGTCCAGGTTGAAAAATACCGAAGTTACCCTTTAAGGGAAAAATCCAACCTAAAACACTACTAAACACTATTTAAAAAATGATGAAGTTTGCATTTCTGGACCCATTTTGTTGTTTGGTGGTGTATTTTCTTATTCCAGCGTATAAGTGGCCAAACGTAGATGATGTGACGTCACATTGTGATATTTCAAGCGTAGTGACAATGGAGTTTGATAGCAGAACATTTTTCAGCTATTAAACATTAAACATCAGCTCATTAAACATCAGATTTTGGTGTCCGGTCCCTCAAAATGAAAGAGCGAGTTCTTCTTTCTAGACCTCTCGACGTTCAACAATCATACAGGGAGAAATCCATTGTAGAAAAGGCAGAGATACCAATTTCTCCACAGAGAGTAGCCTCAATAGACCATGATGCAATGCAGCCGCAAGACATGTTGAGTTTTGAGTAAGGGTCATGGGTCATTCTGGGCAACGTCACTAACTAATCTAGACATAAACAAGGCAGGTTGAGGGGAAGTGGGTACACCAACAAACCAAATTACAACACTTCATTGCGAAATAACTTGATCACCACAAGTTGATCATATCCAGAGGATGTGTCACACCGAACATCTCCATCTCTACTCAGAGTTCCTCCTGAGTGAGATCTCATCTGCACAAGCTGTCACAATTACTCTTGACCTTTGGAAAACTGAATACTAGCTGACCTTCATCACTGTCAGCCGCTCCAAGCTAGCCACCGCTCTGAAAGCCGTGGAGGGAAGCCACACTCCCACACTGCCTACAACAACATGGAGAACCTGGAACTGCAAAGATATGCTGGTTTGGCGCCAAGATTGATGAGCTCCTGAAGCAGATGGGATGAGGCAAAAGAGTGTGTGACATCCTGCATCATACATTTAACATGGCCTTTACCAAATCCTCCAGGTACTGGGATGTTCATCGCTCATCCTGCAATAAGGCTGTACAGGCTGATCAGGGTGTTTAATTTCCAGACAGACATCTGCCATGTAGAAGTGGATCTGGTCCAGGACAGGCTGAAGCGTTAAATGAAAGAAGACATCCACGATAATCTACTTCAAGTCCTGATTAATGGCCTCAAAGTGCCAGACCAAGAAATTGAGGAGGCTTCAAAGGGCAGTGCTTCAATCTGCTGATACTACTCAAAACACAGTGTTCAAAACACTAATGCTTATTCGTTTCCAAAGTGCATTTTTGATCTGATGTTGTAGTTGCAGGTTCCAGTGAAAGCAGAATTGGAGATGGACAAACTGCTGCTGCCTATTTACTTATGTTTATATTTTGTTTGGGAATTTAACTTGGGTCGAACTTGAAGGATGGTCTTCGCAATCACTACGCCTCCCTAAAGATGTGACCCTGACGTGATTTGACTGCGACTGGGCATTTCTACATTAATGCCCAAGGAAATGACTGTGTGCTTTTCATAACAGCTACACTCTTGATTAGGGACTGTTTGAAATGCACTTCAGGATGATTGGCATTATATTTTAGGATGGCTGTGAAAAGAAGTTATTTTAGGGACCTGTCCTTTTTTTTTAACTTTCAGCTCTTATCCCACAAATTGCCTGTGTGTGTGTGTATATGTGTATGTGTGTGTGGGTCAAGATGAGAACAGATAGTACAGATTTATAAGGCAGTCTCAACAGAATAAACTTTAAAAATTTTGTAGAAAAGAAATGATAGACAGTTAAGACAACTGCCCTGCTTTCCATTCCTAGGTTGTTGCACAGCAGTAGACCTGAACAAGACACACGAACGCTGTTTCTGCACTGCGACATCAGGATGCAACAGCCAACTCCCTACTGTGGCATCATGCAGAGTCACCTAAGCATGAGAAGATACCACTACGCTTGATATGTTAAGTTAATACTGTCATTTAGCAGTAGTCCAAGGCAGTGCAGTGATCATACTGCAGACAATACTAACAGACATGCAATATCAAGGAAGAAAGACAGGATGACTTTCTGTAATTCACGTTTAAATTCACATTTTTAGCATTCTAATTCAGCCATTAAAGGGTTGAATCACAGCCCTTTAATAGTGCCTTAATTAGGGCCTAGTTAAGACAATATTAGAGAACAAATATAAGAGAACAAATATAAAAGTATTACTTATCTATCTGATACCTCTGTTCAACTTAGCCAACATTTTCTCTGGTGATGCCATCTACTAACCCTGCAGTTTATACTTCTATAGAAACTAACCCATTAACCTGGTAGAGGACCGGATGTTAGGACCGGACATTACTGTATGTGTTCTTCATGCTACAACAGTCAATCAATCCTTATATCTGAAAACTCATACCGCATAGGCCTACTTACCAACCCAGTATGCAGTAAGAGTTCACAAAAATATAAGCACATTAAACTCAATCCATAATGCAACATCTACATCTATAGTAGACATTATGCAGTTGGTTTGATTTTCTAGAATTTCTACAGGCATTAAACTAGTTTCAAGCCAGCATACTAAAATGCCTAGTAATTAGAAGGCTGTATGCAGGGACACAGTGGGGGGTAAACTCAGTGTACCCACCTAAACTCAGTCTTAGGGCTGGGCGGTACTGCTGAAATTAAGATTTTTTTTCAATATCGATATGTATCATGATATGGCTTACATATGCATAATCACGTTAATGAATCAAATTGATGTTCATTGCATTGGACTGCATGGTAATGTTAAGTGTGATGTCAAACAAAGCTCTGAAATTTCCAAATATTCCTTAAAATGTTTTCATAACCTACCTCATTTTGTCAGTTTGAACTAAAATAGCTTGATGATATTATATGATATCTCAATATCATCATATTATCACGATATGATTCCACTTTAAAGACGATGAACAATACTGAATTATTGCCAAGCATAAAACTATATGATATAAATTGATAGCTAAGAAGTATGGAGGTTACAAGATGATAGGGTCTTTTAAAGGAAGAAAAACACAACTTCATACTTTTCTGAAAATATACTGATTCATACTGACAGGTGTTACTGCCTTCTGGTGATCACCAAGGTCACAGTTTACCCACCTTTTTATTCCCCTCTACATCGCAAGCTGCGCGAGCTGTCAGAGGGCAAAATGTTTCGTGCGGGGCAGCAGCACTAACAGTAAGAAGCCTGCTTGCTGGGTTTGTGTTTTGTTACCCGGTGCGGATTGGCTGCTGGCCTTGACACTGATGCACGTCCGTGTGACAGGGCTGTTTTTATCTGGAGGCCTTGATCCAGCAGCGCTAAGAGGATCACTCACCCTGTTTCCCATGCAGCACCGTGCACCTAGCGGCTCTCTGACACCAGAGCCTATTTCAGTCAAGGCTCTGTGCGGTGCAATTCAGAAAATGGTTGACACTGGTGAGAATGAGCAGAAAACAGTAGGCGACATTTCCTCTTTAACATTACCAACTGAACTCTTCCAACCCCACCCCGCCGCCCATCAGAGGAGGCCTACGTGCTTTGGCACAGATACACAGGACAGGACACCTCACCCCCACCCATCCTCTTCCACTACCGCTGCTTTCCGGATTAAACACATTTCAAACCAAGAGCGGCCGACACAGATTCAATGAGAAGATGATGTATCAATTTTAAGTGACAACGAATCGAAAGAACATGCAACAGGCTCATTTCACCCTATTTCATCCTCGAAGGCCATAATTTCCCTCCTTGCTGTTGCGTATTTAAATAATGACGCAAAGACCTTAGTTAGAAAGAGGATAATTTTGCAAGGTAGAAAGCTTTCTACCATAAGAGATAACGGCATATGAGCCACAGGTAACGTTAATTCATAGCTAACTAGCAAGATAAAGTTAGCTGCAGGCTGTGCAGTGCAGCATCACACCACATCATCACCGTCATCAACAATAAGTAAAGAAGCTGCCATACTTATCTGCTCGGCTTTCTTCCTTACCTGCTGCTGGATTTAAGAGCTAAAGTGGTCAGGTGCGCTGTGTGGAAGATGCAGAGGAGTCTCCTGTTTCACTGCTGCAGCGCAACGTGACTCTTCACAAACCCTCAAGCCGGAGGCGGAGCCTAATAACATTGCGTCATATGATTGATATTGAATATTCATTGCGCATGCGCTGGACCCCGACGTTCTGGACAGCATCATGATTCATGGCGAGAATGCAGCATGATGCTGCATCTTTGAAGAAAACAAGAATAAAAGGATTAAAATAGCCTATTTAATGACGTACATCATGCACGGGTGGGTGCTCACCTTTCTGTCTCTCTGAGAGAAACTGAGCACCCTGCTGCTCCTTTACAGTAAGGGGCTGAGCTCATAGTCCACACACTTAATGAACACTGGACTGGTTTGCCCAGAGTGCCAGGCCTCAAATTCAAATGATACTATCACAGTATGAGTGGTTTTGTAGGAGCTTTGCATATCTGTGTGATTTCAGAGGTTGCTGTAGAGTTTTGCAAAAATACTGACAAGAGGCCAATTATAATGTGAGGTGGCAAACTTTGATAGAGGCCACTAAGGCAACTAATACTAAACGCATCACTGCATAAAACTTGCAATAAAAATACATGGAAAATCAGATTTCAGAACCAATCAAAACCCTAAATTAAGTGTTTACAAACATTACAGAAGTAAAAAATAATATATGTATTGATATAAAAGGTCAGTGGGAAAATAACAGACCATACTCCAAACTGACATACATGAGAACTCAATGGCGTGTTAGTTTTGAAATACATTAACATTAGGGAACATTAACATTTGTAAGGCTTAGATATATTAATCTTTTTTGATAGTTTGCTGCATTTACTGAAAAGTGCACAATTCTTTAACCAACCAAAGACATACTATTATTTGTTGCTGGAGAAAAAAATGTAGTATAGCTCTCATGACAGGCTAAGCAATGAGTTATTACTATTCAATGATAATAGTGATAATACAAAATACTGCTCTACAGAATAGTGATTTTAAAGCACAGAGATTTTAGCATTCTCTCTCTCTTTCTCACCCCCATCCCACACAGAAAAAAACACGTAAAGCAGCAGAGAGATTTACAGTAAGAGTTTAATATTCCATCTGAGCTACAGGTAATTACAAAAATACAGAATAAAATCTGTCCAACAATGCAACATTGACTTAAATTTAATCACAGTTTGTAACATAAAATTTCATCCAAAATATTCATAGAAATCTTACAAATAGGAATTAAATCTTATAAACAAGCATTTTTGTGACAAAAAAAGCAAGCTTAGGATCACATGTGTGTGAGGCATTCTGGATACACATTAGGGCAATAATTTACAAAATTATAATATAATCTGGTGATCAGGCAAGTGCATAAAGGTGTGATTACAGGCTAGGATCACGGCAGCCTTTGACAATAAAAAAAAAAAGCCCTGTATCTATCAAAATGTTCACTCTGGAGGTAAACTCATGTTGTTCATTCAACCCTTGCAGCTCCTGGAGAGATCTACGTATTCAGCTGGGAGCCATCTTGGAATCAAAAACAAGGCTGACTTGGGAAAACCAGTAAGCGCTCCCCTGAGTCCCAGGTTATGACTGATGAAAAAAACCAAAAAAAACTATCAGATGTTGAAGGCATACACATCTTAATCTGATCCTGTGATGCTTGAATGATTTGTATGGTACAGGAGGAGAGAGATTTAAAGAGTAAAGGTCACCATGGGAAGAGTCGTATCATGGCATAAAGAAAGGAACAAAAGACGGGTTGTAGAGTGAAGATCACAGCGTAATAACTGGGGAAACTGAAGCAAGGGGTCGTTCTTCTTCCTCCCACTTCTGCCAAAGCCGATTCATAATTGCACATTACTGACAGTGATGCAATACGTGAACAAAGGCAGCGGCAGCAAGTCATTCGTGGGAAGGAAAGGAACACTGTACATTGTCTTCAACTGTTCATACGACTTTTCTCTGTGGGGTGAATTTGATAGTGGTCCTGCATTATGTATTAATGGGGCAACTGTGTGTTTATTCAGTCACTGGAAAATTGGAAGCAGTTCAGTAATAGAGTGATCCCTCTTGCATAATTGTTGAGGCTTGAATAAATGTGCATAGGTGCTCGTTGGAGGAAGGCAAACAAGTAAAAAAAAAAAACTGTGCACAGCATACCACAAAAACTAAAGAACCAAACTCCCCAAAATGAGTGGGGAGTGTTGTTTTGACTGAAATCAACTACTCCTCTCTACAGAATAGATCCAGTTTAACTGTTACCAGCTGTTTTGGCTGACTTTTACTAAATATTTCATCTGACAAGGCGCACCACACCTGTGTGTAAGGGCGAATAAGTGTGCAGTCATATTATCTATACCTTAGTGTGTGTGTGTAGCTACACTGTAATCTCAGAGTCCTTCACACAAACACTTCTCTACGTAGACCTTTTTCCTGAGCAGGTTGCAGTAGTTGTGCTGGGCCGGGCAGCGGTACAGCAGGGTGAGTGTGTGTGTCAGCATCCAGGTGTGTGTCTGGGGTGGCGGGGGGGCTGAGCAGCGAGTCGTAATCAAAGCCCTTGAGAGGCTGTAGGGACAAGGTGAGCCCACGTCGGGCTTTGGCCGATCGGTCCGGTCTCTCTCTCAGCTCCAGAATCACCTGGAGAGTTAAAACAGAGAAAAATCACTTTGGTAATTGATGTTTGAACTTTGTGAAGGAACTGCTCCGTAGAAATTCATCGGTTACCTCCACAGGCTGGCGTTGCAGCAGGGCAAGGTCAAACGTTGTGCCATGGAAGAAGGTTTGGCGTTTGAAACGGTCAAGGGTCCTCAGGCGGCGGGTTGGAGTCTTGCACAGTAACTGGAGAGAGATGTGTGCGGGTCAATATGGCCAAATCCAGGAGTTAGTACATAGTGGTATATACCATATAATAGTCAGAATTGTAGCTTTCAATGTTCTGTAGTAATACTGTTTCACTAAATACTGATGTTGTGTGTGTGCTTGTACCTCAGTGATTAGCAAGGCCAGCGGAGGGCTGAAGCTGAGCGGCATTTCATAGGGAAAACACCTCACTTTCCTCAGCATGCTACAGTGGTCTAGCTCTGGAGGCACAGGGAACTGAGGAGAGGTGAGGGAGCATGAGGGAGAAGTAATTCAGGTTATCTGCAGGTTTCAGAAAGCCTCAATGAATTTATAAACGAAATTAAGAAACAAAGCTGTCAAAACCAGCCTATTTCTGATTGAACACACTTAATGAAAGTTGTGAAATTATAAGTGAGCAGAATAGGAAAAAGAACACCAGGAAATTGACTGTTAAGGAACATGAAGTCCGACTGTGTTTAGTCAAACAGATTGGATGCATACTGTACTCTGGATTAATCTAAGAGTGGACATGAAGTGCAAGGAAACCTGTCAGTGCATGATGAAAAAAATAATGCCTCTATTAACTGGATTTAAAACACTGTAACACTTTTTAGGACTATAATTTAGATATTTTATTTTAAGACGTTTTCTTTTAAGGACCTGCAGATACTCTAGTGAAAATAACACTGTGACTCAATAATCACCTCATGCAATTTTGTACTATTTTTATCTTTAGTGACATTCAAATTAAATTACGCCACAGAATAAGTAATAGACAGTATTACTCGTTCACCATGCGAAACGGACTGAGCCCGTGGGCAAGCAGACACGTTCATTTACACATGATGCTGCACACTGTAAGGTCTCACCTTCCCAGTAACCAATGAGAAAAGCAGAATTCCCAGAGACCACCAATCAGCTGCGTGGTTGTAGGGTCCGCCACTCAGCACCTCGGGGGCTGGAGAGCACAGAGCGTGTTCACACCGCTGGATTATGCATGAACTGTGTATTTGTACATCTATATCTTTACTTCCTATAGCCTAAAAAAATCTGTGATAGATTATGAAATACACACAGTAAATGTTTGTCAGTTAATATATCCAGGCATCTACAGCTCACTGCTTAAAAGAGAAGTGACATGATTATCTACAGAGGTGGATTTAGAGTATGAGTGGATTTCAGTGACCCCCGTTCTCACCCATGTACTGGATAGTTCCACAAATGGTGAAGGCTCTTCCTCCTCGCTCCAGGCGGCGGGACAAACCAAAATCAGCCAAACGGAGGTGTCCTGGAACAGACCATGTCCTCTGCATTATCATGTGTGCGTGACATGCATCATTAAATGTGCTTATGTTCACATTCTTCTTATTTAAAAGGATGAAAAGATGATTCATATTGAAGAGTAAATAAAATGTGTAAATATACTATTCCCATCATAACCAGAGCTCATTTTTGTATGTTTTTGTGTGCAATTGGATACAAACGCTGTTCCCTCTCACTAGTAACAAATACACTTAATTGCACTGAGTGTGTTGACTGACAGCTGTGCAGAGTAACAGGATGTTCTCTGGAATGTTCTGTACTTCTGCTGGAAACCAGAGCTATGCTGCTCTCTGCTGGAGACCGAGTACAACACAAGCTATTTACCATGGTCTGTCAGCAGGATATTCTCCATCTACAAGAAAAGGGTGAAAGAAGACTAGATGACACATACACATTTAACCCAAACTTGACCAAAACACTAAATTAACTATATAAAGAAATAAATTAAATAGCTACAAATCAGTTTTTCTATACATGTTAGAATGCTGAAATTTAGTGTGAAGGCAGTTAGCAGATGATTCTGAACTTGTTAGTTTTTCAATTATACTCAAGATTGCACATTTTCATAAAGAAAACACATACTTTGACCATTTTGATCAATTTCAACATCATTGCACTTATCTCAACTAGTACTATAAGTGTACTAAAGGAAAATTTGAATTTACACAGAGGGTGTTAATGAGTTAAACACAACGATGCATCAATGGTCTGACAATAATCAATTATCATCAGTGTGTACTGACAGATGAGAAACCTATGATGTAACTGATCTATTCTGAAGCAGTATTCATTTTGGAAAAAATAAAATCAATACCTGAAGTTCAAAATTATAGGATTCAGTTGGTAAAAGTTCCATTATTTGTCAAGTAAGGACTTACATTACCTACAGTATTGTAAAAAGTACTAAAATTTGTTTTCATTTTTTTCAAAAGTTAGATCTCTCATTTTGGTGCACAACTCGTTAATTTCCTCCCACTCTTACCTTCACATCTCTGTGGACGATCCCAAAGTCATGGAGAAATCCTGTGGAAAACCAGAAGAAAATCAACACAAATACAGAACCCAGTCAGAGCCCTAAAACATCTTAAATCCATCACTCTGTCTACACACTCACATATGAAAAAACCTAGCATCACTTTGTCCCAGGAGGAGATCCCTTGAGGTTTCCATCTCAGAAATGACTTTAATTAACCTCTTTTTATAATTACTTACAATTAGACATGGTTAAATATGGAAACTTTCATGTAGAAATATTCCAATCTTTTGAAAAAGTTTGAGAGGTCAGAAGTGTAAATAGGTTGAAAATGTATTGATGTTTGTGTTTATATCGTTGGAGTGTACTCACCAAGAGCACATCCCAACTCTGCTGCAAACACTCTCACTGTGTCTTCTGTGAACTGACCAATCATCACCCAGTATGTGTACAGGTCTCCTGTGCTGCAGTAGTCGCACACTGTGGGAGCGGACACAGCGTTAAGACGGGTCTCTGGTGTAATGTGCTGGGTAAAGGGGTGCTGGAGTTCAACGGGACGTGATACACACAGTGGTGAGACAGAGGGGAAAGGGGGGCGGTGCGTCATCTGGAAGTGAGGACAGTGTAAAGCTATCTTCCTCTAGAGACCGAACAGAAGCGACAAAGCTGAGCTGTATTTTGTAGGCAGAAGGCTTAAAGAGTGCGTGAAATGTTTTCAGCCAGTCTCCACCTAGTAGGAATGGGACGACATGCTTATCTCATGATACGATTCGATACGCGATATGGGGTTCATGATTCGATACGACCACGATACGATGTAATAAATAAAAGTTCAATGACAACCAAGTATGACTGTGCAGAATTATGAGCCACAACTCTTTCTAGCAATGGCATTGGCTTGCTAGAATGTAAACAACAATTTAAAAATGTCATTACAAAGTGCAAATAATATCATTGCGATGGAGCGCTTGTGAAATTGTGATGGACAAGCCGTCTCATTTGTGATTACTACAGCAGAATAAAATGTAGCTAATATCGCGATTCAATTTTCTGCCACATGATACGTATTGTCACATATTTGTATTGCGATATATTGAATTTCGATGTATCGTCCCATCCCTACCGCCTAGTATACAATTTTGAAAGATGCAAAAAAAGTGGGGGTGGGGAGCGAGAGCGAGTAAAGGTGTGTGTCTGCGATAATGAACCATCCATCTCTACTTGGGGGGGCGGTAGCAATTTTCTGATCGCAAAGCATTTGACGCTGCCAAAGGCGAAATACCTGCCTTGACATCACTGATTGAGATGTGACCAGAAATTGGAAAAGTTGAACTCTTCAGCCCACAGAGAGTAGCGCAACGATTTCCTGCCCCTAGAAGTGGATGCAGGACTGAATTCGATAAGTGTTGAAATTTAAGCACAGGATTAATGCTATTCGCTATACAGAAGCCATATAGCCATGTTTACAGCTCAAAAAAAAGCATGATGTAGTGCTGATTCCCTCTGTAAACAAGGAGCGGCGTCATCTCCTTTGGATTGTGACACATGTATCCACATGAGCTGCAGCAGCGTTCAACATCTGGTCCCCAGGCTAACACACTCGCTGCTCACAGGGGGTGGGGGAACAAATTGGGTCACATTTTCTGAGTCAGTGGTTGAGTAGGAAAAAGGGCTAAATGCTCGGGGGGGGGGGGGGGGGGGGGGGGGGTGCAGAAGAACTACAGGACTGACACTGCTAGAAAAGAACTTGCAGGGGACGAAGCAGTGGGTGGACTGGAGAGGTGCGGGGTTGAAGGGGTCGGTAAAATTCGCGAAAAGACACTCTGAGTGAACGTGTTGGTTGTTCCGTCCATCCATTCGTTCATATTCGATCTACACGTCAAGGATTGTGGGTAGTTTCTGGGCAACGCTACTGGTGCTGAGGTGAGAAAAGGTACAGTGGGGGGTTTTTTGGACAGTGGGTCTGGGTTGGGTTGGGTCGGTTCACTGTTCTCTGGGTGACTCACTAATGTAGAGGTGGCGCTGCGTCTGCCAGCAGTCCTCGAGGTCGTGGACAAAAGGGTGACGAACCTGACGCTGTGGGCAGAGGTCATAGGTCAACCTGAAACAGCTCAATTCTGACCAGCCATTAAAGAGAGGGCCATACTTTTCTTCCAGTGGATACGTTTTTTTCCATCCACCAGTCTAAAAGTTTTCTGAAGGATCACTTGACCCACAAATTGAGTAAAATTGTTTCTAATCCCAGTCTACTGAGTCACGAATGTACCATCTCTGCCTGATGTGAAATGTTTTCTATATGTGTGTACGTTTCCATATGGCCTGGTAAAAACACATTACAAAATAGCTAATTATTTTCCATTCGTAGCGATTCTCTTCACAGGATTCCCACAAAACACTTTTCAATTACTTTTAAGGTCTTGTTAGATGGAATTCAAGGACTCAAAAATTGGCATGTTTTGGGTTAAGACATGACAAATGGTCAAAATCATCACATTTTTACTCATGAACTTGTCAAGTCAACGCAAATATCCATCATAGGGTTTTCCTCAGGATGTGAAGTGTTGATTGTTGGATAGACAGAAGTCCAGAGAGCTCCGGGATATCGATGAATTCGGGTGCTATATTTTACTAACACAATCAAGTATTTTCAAGGCCATCCATTCATTTTCAAAAACCTTAAAGGACTTGTTTTATTTCTCTGAAATCCACAAACTTTCAATGATTTTCAAGGCCTGCGGACACCCTGCTTTCAGCACCCACCTGGACTATCACCTCTTCTTTCGACTGCTCCAAGACACCAAGTCTGAGAATCTCTGATTTAGGTATAACCTGTTGACAGACACAAACACACACAGATGAGATCCTGAGCACCCAAGGGCAGCCGGCAGAGAGCTGAATGACGACTTTCACATTGACATAAAGTTTGATATTTTGGTACTTTAATTTTATCATTGTTGATGTTAAAATGATGACTATGGGGTTAAAATTATGGTATGTAAGCCTTCACTTGAGGATTATTTATTTTCACCATTATAAAAGAAAAATTAACTACAAACCTCTTTGCACATGCTGCTCACCCTCCATTTCAAGGTACCAAAAGGTTAGACAGATTATCGTTGCATTAAATAAAGTTTTCTTTCATTTTTCACATAGTACCAAGTGGCATGTACAAAAAGGGCTGTAGTTCTTACTTTCTATTTTACATGGCAAAAAATACCGAGCCATTTTACATACTAGGTAAAAAGAGCATCAAGCCAAAACATCAAACTATGTGTTTTTGTCACTGTCTTTCAACTTCAGACAGCCTATTTGCATCCAGCAGTTTCATGAATTAATACACATTCATGCCCATTCATTCATGGCTGCAATCACAAAAATAAAATGTGAGATGCAGGGAAAGGACTCACTTTGACAGCGTATGTTTTCTGTTTGGCCTTGTCTTTCACTTTCAGGATGGGTCCAAACGAACCTTTGGCGATGTAACCCAGCACCTGTGAGGGCGGAGCGTGGCGAGACAACAACATCAGAGACAGACCAGGTGAAACAGTAGAGACGGGATATAAGAGAGCACAGCACGGAGCAAACAAGTGAAGGTGTGTATGTAGGAACTGAGTCAAGCTCTACCTGAAAGTGTTCATGTCCAGGCATGACTTTGTGGGGGAACTCGGGCAGAAACATGGTAATGAACCCTGGCAGACTCCACTCCGATCTCAGCTTCTCTGGACCGACTCCTGCCAGCCTCAGCACGTGCTCTGGGATGTCGGGGGCCTTGGCCTGGAGCATGCGACGCTGCCCCAGGCGCAGAGCGGGCGGGGCCAGGCGACAGAGGCCCGCCGGGATAGATAGACCCACGCTAGAGAGGAACCCACGCCATCCGGACGAGCAGTGCTCATCCTCCTGCCCTTCAGTAGGCCTCTGTAGGGGGGGCAGGGGACAGACGGACCAGGAAACAGTCAAGACACAGTCAAACAGGAGGAGATATAACATTAGGCAAGACAGTTTAGTGGATGGTGCTGTTGGTGTAACAAAAAACAGTTCACAGCTCTGTGGAATGATGGTAATTACTCTAAATTATGGTTTTTAAAAGTCATTTCTGGTGACTTTTGAGAGGAGGATTGTGATTTCCAAGCATTATTTTAAGAACTTAAACAATCTGAATGCAGACAAAAGCCTTGCGCACTGAATTAGGGGACATTTAAAGACATTTCTAGAGTCTCAAATTGATGAACTGAGCTGTTAATCCAAGGACTGTTAATACAACCCTTCTTCGATTGCCCCTCTGAGCTTCGGCCTCTGATAACTGGACACTCTGTTTGAACCGTTTCCTCAGAGGCCACCGTATCAAAACGGGTATGCCCGGCCCTGGATTAAAGTCATGTACCCATCCCACTTGACCTCCTGGGAGTTCATGGTGCCCAGAAATATAGCTCGTAAGTCAACAGTGCTGTCTTACGCCATGTAGGACAAAGGGAGAGTTTAAATATTTATTTTAACCTTTATCCAGGGAAAGTCACCTGAGCACACTTGCTATTTTCCAGTGATGCCTCTGCTGTTGGTCACTGAGCAGCTGCACTTCAGCAGTTGGGGGTTAAAGGAAAAACCTATTACACTCTCATATATCATCAATTTGTGATGTTCACTTCATTCCAGGAGTTATTTTGTGATGAAGTGTTTGTTTGTGTATCCACTTTCTCTCAACCCGCCTCATCTACTTCTACGATGATTGTTGAACGTCGGTGCAAAATGGTGAGTCTAGAAAGTTCCGGGTTGCGTCTGCTCCAGGACAACTGATAGCTAACCTCATGTCACTATTTGAACTTGTCTGGACATGACTGGACATGATGAGGCAGTGTTGGTGGTGTAAACTTCAGGAAATATACATAGTAAAGTATCTTGAATAGGGCAGAAGAAGAAGCAGTGATGTGCTTGACAATCCCCAGGCAATGAATGATTTGTGCACATATTATGACTATAGACTTACATGAGTTTAATGACTGGGACCAAAGAATCTATCTTTTCCTATGTGTGTGATTGACCTATGGTATCTAATTTGAACATGAATCATCTTTCAAACTAGTGAACTGGGCAGCTGCCAGGTATGAATCTGTAACTGCATGATGTGAAGCAGGGCAGTGCTGAAAAAGTGCACGCTCAGTCAACTTTCCCTGCATAAATAAAGGTTAAAAAGCCACACAATTTCTTTAAACCCTCTCCAACCGTTCTTGCTCGCCTTTGACTTGTAATGCAAAAGGATATTTAACTGGAAAAAGGCGCGTGGCCTACATCCATTCTGCAGTCACTCGGTCACATAACCCCCCTTGGGCGGCACAGCAGATCTGCTGTGGCGCAAGATGGGTGTATTCAACCATGCAAGATGTTATTATCATCTGAGCCCAATACAGAAACACATCTATCCTGATACAGCAGAAGTGACCATACTCATCATGGAATATCCACTTGACAGATTAAGCAATGTCAGAATTTAATTTGGACTTTAAACCAGCTCGAGCACCATCACGTGCTAATGAAGCTCCTTTTATTCATGTGTGTAATTAACATTTCAAATGCAAGGAGGTTTAGCTCCAAGGAGGTTTCAGCTCAGTCAAGCCGGCCAGAAAAAGACAGACTAAACCCGGAAGTTTAGCGATTTTGCCTTCAAAGTAAAAGTAAAAAAACAGCAAAAAAGCAAAAAAAGTATTGGGGTGCACATAACGTTTTGGGAAAACATCAGTAGTAATCTTCATGTACTACTGTTTTTTTTTTAATCTTCACTGTGGTACGATGTACTGCTCTAAAACGTTGCAACCCACTCTTATCCCGTAAGGATTGTCGCTTGCTCTTGCAGCGTCGTTGCTGCCTGCCGGTTTAAAAGCACCGAATCGCCATGGAAACAGGGAATCCCCCCCTACGTGCGTCACACCTTAGGAACCAGGAATCTCACTCACCTTCCTGCTTTTACTGCCGTCGGCCCCCATTTCTGTGACAGGACGTCAACACAGTAACCTCATAGTGCGATGTCTGCTCCTCTCCTCATCCATGCACTCACTCTGCTCTGCGCGCCTCTGTGGCATCCATATAGTCTCCTCGGACCGCAGATCCTCCTGTGCAATGCACACAGACTTTTTTAAAGGCTGGGGTGGGACGGGGCTGTTAAATACCAGAACGTGGTCTTAATTATCTACCTGCAATTATTCGGGCTGTCCAGCGCAAAATGTGATAGATATGGCGACATGAAAACAAGTTAATCCCTGGTATGGGCAACGTCAGCGCAAATCCGCCCACTTCTTTGCATCCAATGAGACTGCAACCTCGCTGCGTCCAGCTCCCCCTGCTGCTCCACCACATCACTAGACCTGCAGCATTCATCCTACAGCCGAGTGGGACCTTCTGTGGTCACTGTCCTTACAGGTTACTACAGGTCACTTTGCATGGTGGATCCCTCTTCAGTTACAGGCTTCTTAGTTTGCAGTGAATAGGCAAATGGATGCCTCAGTAAAATTAAAATCAAATTATTTAGCACTTAGTGCTGGGGCTGGACGATATTGATACACAATCGTACTGCAATTATTTTGCTGAATATTGTATTTTTTTTTTAATATAAATTGCAATACAATATACAGATTTTTCAATATTTTAGATTTTTCATCAAACAAGAAACATTTTTAATCAAAAACTGTTGCTTAAAAAAAATTGCTGCTTAAGATTTGCAGTTTTTATACAGTTTTTTTTACAATGTGCAATTTAATTTTTAGGCCAGAAATTGGGCTCAGCACCAGAATACGATGTTTAGAAGTCCATTTTGAGCAGCCACCACTCTGATAAAATAATGATAAATAAAAAAATTTTTTTTTAGATTAATTGTGCAGCCTGACAATGCATTTTCTACTGACTTCTCCATTCAATTATTGTGTTTACTTGGTTGTATAAAAAACATAAAACCAGCAGAACCATAAGTTCTGCTGTCTCAGCATGATGGATAGTGCAAACCAACAGCAGACCAACATCAAAGGCAAATTCATACAGCAGTACGGTCACAGTAAATATCAGAGCAAGCCCATGGTCGGATTCAATGGGCCACTGAATCAGACCTGAGCCAGGAAACCACCTTCAATTTTCAGATAAGTGTCATCTTAAAGCTCCTGGCTTAGCTGGCTTATATCAACAAAGCTACAGTATCAGTTGTGGGAGGTAAAGTGCAGAATGGCCATTTTACTTAAAATGCCACATCTCACTGAACTCACGCTTGTCTTAAAATGAACTCTCAACTAGGAGTAAATACTCACGTTTTGGAAATACAACAAGTAGCGAGCCTTGAACTAGAATCAATAGTCAAATGAATTTAAATGACATAGTATCAAGTGAGTGCATTGCAATTATTGAGCTGTGATAGCGTGTTAAAAGCAAACAAAAATAAAAAAAACGCATCAAACCAAGACATGACAGCGCAAGTGCCTTTTATTTGGGACCAAGAACATAAAAAGCAAACAGTGCCATCCATACATTTTACTTTTACAACTTACGTTCTTAACCAATGTATGGACTTTCTACAAAATAAACCGGACTGTTGAACTTTAAATAAACAAGTAGAAAAGCTTTGTGATTCCGTGTGTGACGTGTCAGGGTAACAGGAGCCGAGGGTTGGACAACATCAGGTTCAGTCATCCTCGTCCCAGTCCTTCTTGCCCTGGGGAGCTTTGGGTCCCCCTGCAGGTTTGGCCATGATGATCTAAGAGGAGAGGAGACAGCAGTCAGACAAACAATCTCTTCTAGCTACAAATCTGAGCTGTGAGATCCACGCAGCAGGCTGCGGCTTCTGAGGCAGGACAACAAGAGATATCACTAGAGAGTACCTGGTATACAATATCACTTTGGTAGAATATTACCTTTAAAAACAAAAACAAAAAAAAGCATACCCTGATATGGCCTCATGAACAACCTCTCACCTGTGACAACCACCACTGGCATTAAGGCTTTTCTTTTTCCATTTCAGCTGAAATGTTTGCCACAGCACACACAAATGTTATCAGAGCCGCATTGCCCAAGTTCATAAATGCGTTCCAAGAATAACTTTGGACTTTATTTTCAAAGTGAAAGGAAGTGATTTAAATCACTACAGATCACTGAGGCAGACATTCATGGTGATTACATATTCATGAACAATATGCGGCTATGTACGCTCAAAGTGAAAATGTGCTACAAAAGCAAAACATTGCTTCAAGGCAAGCCGAATATTTTATATTTACAGTATGCTAAGGTTTTCTGTACAACATTTAATAAGGTTTATTCAAATGAAGGCATTTCAGAAAATAAAAAGTAAAAAGTCCTCCTTGTCCATCCTTGTCAATACCAAACAAATAACTGCAAAAATAAATGGGAACACCAACATTAAGTGTCTTAAATGGCAAGAGAAGAGCTTTACTGCCCCTGGGGTATTGGCCACCCTGGAAGAGACCGCTCCAATCAGGACAGAAATGCTTCACCACATAATTAAGGTAATTCTGATCAAGCAGAATGTGTTTATAGTGATTGGTGTGTAAGGTGTTGAGTTGACCTCAGCTATGGCAGGAAAATGCCCTTCAGACCATAAACACAGCCACCAGAACCCTTATTTAATATACCTTGCATCTCTTTAGTTATGTTCCCTTTATTGTTGCAGTTACTTTAATAAATTATGTTACATGCATTATATTCAGTTCTAAACTAGTCTGAATAAGGCCATTGCAATGAAAAGAGTCCATGCAGCATGCAATCACACCATATCTGTGCTCTATGCAAGTTTTGGATTTAGTCCAGTTTCAGTGACACACCACCTACTATTAAAAACACCCATGAAATGGCTCAAGCCTATCAGTCTGTCTTAAACAGTTGCAGTTATCCTTTCTCTGTTGAGTATTGTATTGCACTCAATGTTAGTAGTGACAGGCAGTCAGAACAACACATTTTACACCTCAGTGTCCCGTGAGTGAATGAGTATATCTGTGCAGGTTTTTCGGTGTCAAATCCACACACATTCCAGCACCTACTGAGGGAGGGTGTGTGCGCCCTCTAATGGTGAGTTTCAAAATTATCAGGCTCGTCTTCCCAACCGTCCTTGTCCCAGTGGCCTCTCTGCTTGGGAGCCCTGGGTCCCCCTGCAGGCTTAGCCATGATGATCTGGATCGCACATATACACACACTAACATTAACCACCTGTGGACTGTTATCTCACACAGGCCCCTAACATTTAGCCTGCTGGGTTGAAAGAGAGAATTAACTTTAAATGAAATGCTAACAAACCAGAATAAAACCAAATAAACAATTAACATGAAGTGAGTCCTCCGCTTGTTGCCTGTATCAACCTGATAGGAGAAAATAAAAAGTTAAGAGTGTGAGTGTGTGTGTCAGGGCTCTACATGTGTGTTGGGAACCCACCTGGTCCACTCTCAGTACTGTGACGGCAGCGTTGGTGGCCAGTTTGATGCCCCAGTGTTTGACCAGGTAAGGCTCCAGAATGCCAGCCTCAAGCATGTCCTTCACAGCGGGGCCTTCTCCCTAAACACAACGTTACACACAGGCGCACCGTCAGTCATCGGATCCAAACACTCGACAGTGCAATACACACATCCACAAATAAATGCAATGAGTTGCTCTCCATTAGGGTAAACAACAGTTAGGTAGCCTGAAACTTAACTGTAGTCTGTTCTTTGAACCAATGGGTACTAGTAGCAACAACCACATATTTTCCTCAATCTGACAAGTGCAGGATTAAGCAGATTAACAGACAACATTTCTAAAGATTAAGTGTCAATATGGACACTTAACTGGACTATGTGGAAAGGGCCTGGGTAACACACCACCATTTTAAGACTTTATGTTGAGTATAATAAATCAATATATTGTGTATATATTGTATCAAGTGAGACACTTTTTAAAATATATGGCTGTTGCTGTAACACTGTTTTCATTTAGTTCAATATGGGACCTTCTGTACTTGACGCCTATGGAATTTAAAAAAAAAATGTTTTTTTAAGTAGACAGCAAAAGCAGTGGGAGAGGAAAAAATGACTTACTCTAATAGAGTACAGTTCACGAAGGCTAGAAAATGTAGTGCCACTTGTCACCATCACAATTCACTTGACAAAAATATAGAAACAATGCTACATGATTTACCGTTAAAATGTCACTGGTTCACTGGTTTTAAAAGGGGAATATCACTCAATTCAAGACGTCATATCATTCACATTGTCTAGTCCAGGCCATAATTGTAAATATCTTTCTCCTAAAGCCAGAAACTAAACACCCAAGACTCAAACTGGCTATGGCATCAAAATGTGAAATCTGGCAACAAATGGGAGACATTTTTTGTGGACCAACAGAAAATTGTCTTGAGTTTTCATACCCACGTAAGGATGTCACATTTTCTGGATATCAGTTCTGAACCAGAAAACGTATTTTTTATCTCCAAGAAATTACTTAAGAAATTGTTTTTTTTGTGTCACCTTTGCCTCTTTCCCCATTCATTTTCTAATGAGCAGGTCATACAAATATAACACATACACACCTCAATGTCGAAGCCCATGTTTTTGTTTCCCTCGTGATGCACAGCGTACAGTTTGGAGATGAGCTCGCTTCCCTTCACGCCGGAGTTCTCAGCCAGGGCGCGGGGCACGGCCTCAAAGGCATCGGCGAACTTCTTGATCGCATACTGCTCCAGACCCGGGCAGGACTGCAGAGAGAGAAGAGGAGGACATGTTTCTGTATGAGAATCAATCCGTTTCATCAATTGTCGATATGGTAAAAACAAGACAAAAAACAGGCAAATGATGTGCTTGTCTGAACTCGGTCTATCTCAGCAAATGCACTCAAATCTGCGTACCTCTCCGTAAGAAGTGATCTGTTTGGCCAGCTCGATCTCAGTGGCTCCAGCTCCAGGTACCAGGCGCTTGTCCTGAAGAAGGGAAATAAGATTGACACAGCCAAGATTTAGGCTGGCTGTTGTGCGGGCCAGAGTGTAAATAACAAAACCTCAAGGGTAAGACTCGGTGGTACAGAGTTGGGCGTCACAAACCGGCCTACTATTGGCCAATGTTGGCCTTTCAAAGATTTAATGGTACAAGCATAAATTCTAAACATATTCATAAAATAAAAGGCAAAAAATGCCTGCAACATCTGAATGATTTTACAAGATGTTCATATCTGCACTGGACATTAGGGGAAAAAAATAAATCAAAATCACACAAAACCCCTAAATGTATGTTACCATGTTTTAGAATACTGTGAATCTGACGTAGGCTATAATTTTATATTATCACCAATATTAATTACACCATCAACAAATTGAAATAGCAGTGAAATAACCTTCACTATAACTTCATCATCGTATCATTATTACTCCTTGAGAGAAATATGAGAAATGTAGGGGATACTTTCCACTGAGACATCCATCTTTTTTGCAATCACAAAAGATTTTTTTCTTTCTTTTTTTTTTAAAAAACAGGCAGATATCTTTAATTTACATTCCCAGTTACCAAAATCAATACCAAGCCCCCACCCAAAAAACACAAACAAAACAAAAAAACTACATTGGTTTAGCCTTTGACTTACCCTGACCAGAACCTTGAAGGTGTTGACTCCATCATCAACGGCCCTCTCAATGTCATCCATCAGGTTGTCAGTGGAGCCTCTGATCACCAGTGTTGAGATGGCACCATCCTCCTTCTCTGTTTAAACAGTTGAGAGTATAAAACACTCTCAGTGTGCCCAACAACAGAACTGCTTTAAAAAGAAACATATACAGCCACATGACTGGAGAAAAGACAGTGTGAGTGTTTTACCGTGTTTGAAGACGACCACCTGGGTGTCTCCCACCTCTGTCAGGTAGACGTTGTCACAGTGACCCATCTCCTCTGGAGTAGGAGCGGTCTGGGAAAGGAGAGAAGTAGCATTATATATGGTGGGATGGTCCGTATCGTTTTTATACACATTTCAGTAGATTTGAACCGTGAGTGTTGGCACTCACCATCCTGGGAAGTGCTACAGCTCCCACGGTCTTGCATAACCTCCTCAGGTCCCATTTGGAGTTGAGCCTGAGGGGGAAATAAGAGGAAGTTACTGAACATTGCTACAGTGTCTCGTATGGTTGAGGAGAACTAGCACGAACATTAGCATTCACTAGCATTACCAACCAACTGCAATCTCACATTTACCAATGCCAAAAACTAAGTTCACCTCTCCACAATAGAGGCTAAGTGTCAATTGTGCATGTACTACCAGACTGAATGCCTAGATCTGGGGGTGTGTCCAAGTACTTGTGTCTAGTATTGTGATATTAAATTATGTCTTTCCCCTCAACTTTTGAGTATATAGAAGTCCCTCAAGAAGTAATAGCAATAGTAGTAGTATGTGTAGTCTACAATTTTTGCAAATTCGACATCTCCAACACCTTTAAATAGGGTGCTGTTTCATGATAGGTAAAGCGTGGCACTAACATGGGGTTAGCTCCCACTGGGGTCATCCATACTTTGGATTGTATGCCTCATAAAAGCACTGTAAGGCACTTTGAATTAACATCTCTACAAAATGTCTAAGTTATATTAAGTTACAATCATTTTTTTTGGCCAATTCAGTTTTGGCTCTAGCTAGGTGCCTTTGGTGTGAGACAGATCTTGAGATGTAAAACTCAAAATGTAGGTCCTTTTCGCTCCAATTACTTGATAATGATCATTTCAATTGATTATCAGTAAGTAATCTTGCTCTTACCTGACCACCATGAGCTTGTACTTGTTGGCGTAGTGCAGTGCCATGTCGGCCACCTTGCCCCCAGTCACCACCACGTTGACACCGGCCTCCTTGATGCCCTTCACCTGCGCCTCCATCATGTCCTCCTCTCCCTTACTGAAGTTCATCAGCTCCTGGGCGCTCTTTATCAGCACTGTGCCCTGAGGGAAAGAGAACACCGTGATTAACACTTACATCAATAACTTGGCGGTCAGAGTATATTATCATATTTCCTTGTTGACCCCTTGAAGTAAAAAGGACTTCAGTTGCTCAGAGACCCAACCATAAAGCAGTCCAGAGACGACATAACTCAAAAAAAATTCACAAAAAATAATATTTTCACACCTAATAACCCAAAATCATCTTTCTCCACTCTTCCTTTAAACCCTGAACAGCTGTTTACTCAACCGGCACTTGGTAGAATCACATTTTAACTGACATCTTCTTGAGGCTATTTGAGGCTCTGCCAAGTTGTGTTAGGTCGTCTTAAGCGTGCCTGTGATTTCAAAGAAGATGGAAGGATCCCAAAAAATTACAGAAAGTATGATGATAAAATCTGCTTGACTGGTAAGAGCCTATTCTATCACTGCTTCTTTGTTTTCCATTGCTCCATTCTCAAATACTGTGTAGTCAGTTGCTGCCTTAAAGCATTTGGCTACCATCCACCAACACCAAGCTCCCTCCCTCTGTTCAGCTCGCATAAATCCTACCCATAATTTCTTTTTACATCAGAGCAACGTCATGAACCTAGGTCTGATTTCTATTACATGCAATCTTTCACAAGTAGAGGTAAGTACCCATTTTATATTTTAAAAGCAGGAGATTAAAACCTACACTGAAAAAAACATTTGCTATTAAGTTTAAAGGGAATACCACTTGTGTTCAAACTGAAATATGACTCTTGTTGTCCTAAACAAAATAATCCCATTTTTCAAACCAAGGACTAGAAAACAAATATTCAGACCACATGGCCAATTATACAGGGCTAATGTGAGACTAACCAAAGTGCCAAGTGAGTAGGGAGAGCAGAGTCCATTTGTACAAACGAAAGCCTATTTGTCCTTCAGTTTGAGGTTTTGTTAGTCAGACTGTACCAAAACACAAAGGCAGGTTTTCTCACCTTGGTCTCTGTCACCGTGCAGTCGAAGGGGCAGGAGAAGACTGCAATCTTGGCGTCTTTAACTGATGTGATGTCTCCCTCTGTCTCCTTCTTGAACACCATGCCGTGCAGCATGGAGGAGGCCGTCAACCCACAACCCTGAAGACACCAGAGACATTAACTTAAGAGGCAAACACCCACCCACTAATTCTCTTAAAATGGACAACGTTACTTACCAAGATCTTGCATACTCTGACGCTGTCAACATTGAAGCTGCTGGATTCCGGGAAGATGGAGACTGCAGCACCAACGGAAACAAAGATGTTAGACAAATAAAAGATGAATACTTCAGCCAAGTGAATTATCTTTTTTATTTTATATACAGATAGTCTCCATGTCTGACTCACCACAGGCCTGAGCGATGAGGCTAGAAAGGAAGTCTTCGTTGCCGTACTGTTTGCTCATGACTGCCGTACGGATAAGAGCTGACGCCTCGTCAACATCATGGAGGTTCTTGGCTGAGGAACACACACATTCTGGCAGGATCTCCAGAGCCTTCTTACATGCCATCTCATAGCCTTCAATCACCTATGGCAGAGTGCAATGGAGACAGTGAGCAAATACAGCATCTCATTATAGTTCGGCCACTTCCTTGGACCATATCTCAGCCATTTCAATACCTCGACATCATTAGACAAGTCAAGTTAAAGATGAACACATAGCCTTGTTCATAACTTAACTAAGATGCTGACAGATTGGACAGAAGCAAATAAGTAGGCTCCATGTTATGCATTAACTGTATTCTGCACTGTACTCTTCCTTAATGAGTTGGCCTATATGTATAAAGTAAAGATCATGATTGAGAATTTTGCATCGTAGTGGATTGTAAAACGCCTATAATCTGGTGCAAATGTCCTTAGATTATCTGATGCTCAAGCGTTTTCATTAAACCCTTTCCATCACAAAACCTCAACATTGCATCACCATATAATCTACACATGTAAATCACAACAGAATAATGATTTTCACATAACAGTGCCAGATAAATCACTAACAGAATATAGTATGACCCATACAATGAGATGTGTTTACCTCTGACACAGACAGGCCCATTCTGAGCAGCTCTTCAGCCAGCTCCAGGAGAGCGCCAGCAAACACCAGGACAAAATTCGTCCCGTCTCCGACCTCCTGCTCTTGCATGTGGGATGCCATCACAATCATCTTGGCTGCAGGGTGTTGCACCTGAAAAAAATGACATTCAAGAAAACAGTTACATTTTATTTAAATTATTAATCATTCAACAGAAATACGCTGCACAAAAGTGTAAGATTTCCTCACCTCAAGCTCTCTGAGAATTGTTGCAGCATCGTTGGTGACGAACAGCTTCTCCAAGTGGTTGATGACCATTTTATTCATGCCTGAAAAAAAACAATGTATCAGCAGACCCATTACTAATGCCAAGTGGATTCAAATATTCCCTTGGTTCAGATCTTTCCTATTCAACATTTTAAGAGCTGTAGTATTGACAAATACTTTAATGAATAGATCTTATTGTTGGATGAGAGTGCTTACCGTTTGGCCCATAAGCGGTGCGTGTGGTCTGAGCCAACTCCTTACAGGCGCGGATATTACGGAAGACTGCCTCTTCAAGACCTGAATAGTGCTGGATGGAACAATAACATCAGTCAATTGTCATGAGTATCCAAAGATGGTGCATTAGATTTGATTAGTGTCCATGTCAGACAAGGACTGTCAATTGGACTCTTATTAATCATTACTAAAATTCAACGCAACTCATATCGAGAGATTTTAATGCAGTTCTCCTTTTATCCTGGGACTCGGGGCTGCGATTTCAGAATCTCAAAATGTGCAGACCAAGCCCAGGCAACGCCTTGTCCTGACAGCGACTCACTCTTGGCGTGCCAAATAAGGTAACGTTTAACAACAGCTAAAGATGTGTAACGGCAAGCTTTTACACTTAAAACAGAAAGCATCCAACATCTCTGACCAGCACTCGTCAGCTGAGGTGCACTCAACACTCAGCGCCACAGCCCAGTTCTGACAGATGAGTATACAGGCAGTAGACGTTACCGTTAGCTAATCGCTAACTGGGTGTGCTTGGTAGTCAGCCACTTAACGTTGCTGCTGTCTAGTCAGTTGCCACTGAAGCAACAGTATTTCAGACATACATAACGTTAGCAGTTTAAAGGGCTAGGGGAGATAGTCAGAGGTAGAAGCCGCTTTTGTCTAGCTAACATGCCACCGTTTCTGTAGCAACAAGCGGCCTAGCGGTGTTCTAGAACTCTCCCACATGACTGTGTATGAATGTGCTTCCTCAGAGGCTAACGCTAGCTAGCACGCTAGCTCACAAATTACACACTTTACCAAGTCCAGCTTTACGATTAACCTCACCTTAGCGCCATCCTTCAACATTTGGGCAAAGCCCGGAGCTTTGGGTACGTGGAGGGCCATTTTCAGATGTTTAGCAGCCCCGGTATCCTAGAGAAGGTAGCTGCAGCGTGGTTCAGCACGGTACAAAGCCGGAGAGAAAGAGGAGGAGCGTTTTCGGCTAGGCGTGACTGTTTCTGACAGGATGGAACAAGGGACAAACTTAGCGATTCGCGTTTTGCCTGTTATTCGCCTGACACACCACCTGGGGGAACTGTTGTCTTTATACTGGATGTTTGCAATAGTTATAGCATGCCCATGATGTACACGTTGATATAGAACCTCCTTGATTTCCTACAAGGGGGTGCTTTACCAAATGCACAGCTCATTGACTGTGGCTGTCATTTGACTATAATCACCTGTTAAATTATCCAATCCCCTGTTATAGTCCTATGGTAACAGCATACTATGAATAGGGAATGTAAGAGTGAACACATCATTAATAGCAATACATGAAGGCTTATTTACTGATTTACTATTACCAGCAGCCTTTTTTCTGCTAAATCTTTGCAATATAAAACAAAACCAACTTTGTTTAAGCTTAGCTTTTATTGTTGTGTAGCTACAATTTTTTTTCACATTCACAATTCATTTTCTCCCTTTTGCTTATTACTGCAGGAAAAGGGGGTGCCAAATAATTGATACAGGGAAAGGGCAAAGAGGAAAAGGGGCATCATTTGAGGGTGCTTGCTCCACAGTCACTGTATTAATGAACTGATGGATATGGCTTTATCACATCATTATCAGGTAATGAGGTAAGGAATGAGCCTTTACATCTTCCTCATAACATTATCAGATGATTTATGTATACAGTGTTGGTACATGAATCATCCACAGGCCATTACAAGCGCCTACCTCTCTCTCAAAGAAATATATAAAAAAAGAATCCCTATTCCCACACTGCCTTACCTACATACAAAAATAAAGTCACCTTTCATAGAAAATACACTATATAATTTGGTACAATCAAATGACATTTAAAAAGGCATAATAAATGTTAGTCAGTAACATTATTGCATACATATAAAGTAGAGACAAATGCACCTACCCTCCATCAGTAAATTTAGTGTTAGTTCCGCTGATACAATTTTGGTCTCATATAGTGTTGATTTCTAAGTAGATTTCAGAGACTAACACAACATTTCTATACACATAGTGTGAGAACAAACTACAATATTAGTGTTTACAAAAACAGTAACAGACATTTGGTTGTAGCAGCTATGACAGGTACATGCAGCACAATACAGATATCCCTTTGGTAGCTACACCCACAACTAGCTAGTCTGAGATGTGTAAACACACACAAGAATTACTGGTACATTGCTAATTATACCCAGCGTAGGTAGAAAAGAAAACAAGTTACCGTGTAAGTTTCCCAGTATCATGACAATACATATACATATAAAAGTAAATGTAACAGTCACACGTCAACAATGAAAAATATAAACGAAAATTGGGTACAAAAGGTCCTTTGTTTCACATACACACACGCATATGTAGTTCAGTTGGGTTTGCGGATGTTGTTAACAGCCGTGTGGGCCCAACCCCCCAACGTGTCTGACAGGTGCGTGGCTCGGCGGGTGAGGTTGGAGCGGCTGAGTTTACCGCTGGGGTCCAACCTCCTCATCATCACTCCTCCACAACGCTCCCGTGCCCCGGTCCTGGCAAGAGGAGAGAGAAATGATTACTAGTTACCGTAGAAGGCAAAAAACAGAGAGAGTGAATAATGAAAGTATTTAGCAAGTGACAGGCAGAGAAAGAACAGGCCGATTTGAGGAGAGGGTAGTGGAAGAGAAGGAAAAGCGACAGTGTGAGAATGACGGAAACAGCAGCCTTTGCTTTGGTCGAACAATGTAAGTATCACTGGTCATAAGAGAACATCACCTAGAACCAACTTTAATTGCAACTGGTCAGAAGCTGCCAGAGACTTTGACAATGTCATACGAGCAGCCCATGCATCGCCATGCAGCCAACAGGCCAGCTCTCCCATGCACTTTCCTGTCACAAAATTTACATTCTTCTCCACATAACGACCTTTCTTTTAGTAGCATAGCGCTTGAGATGTGAATTTACCTTCATCCCTACTCCATAATTAGGGAATAGTTGAACTGCCTGTTGTAGGAGGAAAACAAACTTGTGGTTACATTTCCAACAGAAGCGTAACAGAAGTGTATTTGGTTTGGTTGGGTGGAATTCACACAGATAACGGACAAGGTCACTGTCCACATATGTGCCTTTCTGTCATTCACAACTTATCCACTACTTTGAGGGGGAGGAGCTGGTTCAGACAACGATTCAACATTTCGAATGTCAACACAGGAAACAATGTATAAACGGCCCAACTCTCTCTCTCCAATGTGTTTTTTCATCTGGCTCCAATTCCCACACCAACGACATCCCACACCCACAATTCCTCCTCCAACTGTGTCCCCCTCGCTCCCTCCTCATCCAAATACCAGAAATACAGACCTAGTTTTAAACTGAGGCGGGAAGAATGTGTGTGGGGGAGGGGAAGGAAGTTTGGAGACAGACGAGTTACAGTGCCGACTGGGGATTCTTTGGGTGGGGGGTGGGGGGGTGGGGGGGGGAGTGGGAGCAGTCACCCACTCTGAACAGAATATGTCTGAACAACAGGAAATGGAGAAGTATTGCGCTGATACCACCCTCAAATACACACATCTTTCTCATTCACCTACACACATGCATCCACACACGTGTACAGAAACACTGTTTATTACCCACTATCACAAATAACCTGATAAAACACACAAAACACACACACACAGCTCTCAAGCCAAATCGACACTTTCATTATCAGTAATATACAAAAACTAAGATATTAGTACTTCACATCTTTAGTGATCAAAACATTTCATTTGACATGATGATGATGCTGTACCTGTCGTCTCTGCCAATGATGTCATCAAAGGCCCTGGACAGATGCTTGAGCTTCCTGAGTCCACTGGACACAGACTCCAGGTCCCGGTCAAACTTCCTGTGAGAGCAGAACACATCTGGATCAACTAATAGAGTGACAGATCTGTCAACTGCATCATGTATGAATGCTGCTGTGTAGCTGGTTATGAAGCTCTGAACGGTAAAGGACTCACTGCCTCTGGCTCTGTGTGTTGGGAGAAGCAAAGGGACTTCGTAATGCAGCCATGCGGACCAGCTGCCTCCTGCCTCCTCCTGTTTTTACCCCCCGTACGTTAGCGTCAGCCTCAGGAGTGCCTTTTATTCCAGATCTGTGTCTGGAGCCTGGAGTACGTCTGGGTGTGACCGCTGATCTGGGGGTGCGCCTGGGGGTTGCGGTGGCTGTAGGTCGACCAGGCGTGCGTTTTGGGGTGCGAGAAGATACACCACCTTCCTCCCCATCACATATCCGACCTGGTGTCGCTACCAAACACTCCTCACGCGCAGCCTCTTTGCTCCTCTGCATCCTCTGGGTGAGAGAGGCACATAAGGAAGGGACACAAGGGAAGAAAGAGATGAGGAATGAGGGAGAACACACAAACAAGTTGCTTAAACCAACAAAGAAAGGACATGCCATGATTATCATAATTTTATAACTAACTTATTTAACAAGGGATATACCGATATAGGTGTTAGATATTGGCTTCAAACGGGCTAAAATTGGACATCAGCACATTAATTTTCCTAATGCTACAATTTCACAGTGAGAGCCATGTGTAACATGCCAGAAATGCAAACAAAGTGACTTGATTTCCTGACCTTTTCACACACACAAAACCCTTGAGAGGCCTGCTCAGTAGATCAGAAACTGCATTATGCCAGAAAAATGTTGTAAACCTCCACTATTTTAGTCTAATGACCCAAAACTACTAATTTATACAGTTCAATGTGTGAGATTTTATTGATCCCCGTAGACAAGTTCTCTTCACACTTGCCTCCGTCCATACCTTCCTTCAGCCAGAGGACCTGTGTTCAGGAGCATACACCATGCTGAAGTGCCCTTGAGCTAGACACTGACTGAATCCCTAATGATCAGTGTAAAATTGACCAACAAACAGGCTGGATTGCAACATCAAATCCTGTGTATTGGGATATATTACACATGCCTCCTCCACAGGAGATGACAGCACAAGGTCAGCTACAGAACAGTGCCGCTGTAGCTCACGGGGATTCAGTCAGTGTCTTGGACGGTTGTATGCTTGCTGGCGCAGGGTCCTGAACCCAGGTCCTCTGATTGAAGGAAGGTCTCTCTACTCACTATGCCACCCTGCTGCCCAGTGAGTTAAATATAATGGCTTGGAGCATCTCTTAGTATTGCCTGATACATTAGGATTTGTACTCAGAAGAAAGTGTTTCTGGTGCATCTCCAGCTTGAACCAAAGTAAAATCATGTGAATCCATCTACCTGATACACTCCACTTATGGAGTTCCGTGCACTGCGGGTGAGTTTGCGGACGGTGCTGGATTTAGGCTGTGCCTGCAGGGTTTCCCAGGTTGGATTCTCAGGGAGGGAGTTGGTCTGGACAGTCCGCAGCGGAAGCCTCTTTCGCAGAGACATCCGCAGGGAGTTTAGAGAAGATGATGAGCGAAGCTTGCGGAAACGGTCGGGGGCTTCGGGGCTCTCTGCCCCATCAGATTCGTCCAGGACTGTATGTGCCCGCCACACTCCCACCACCGCTGCACCAACCCCATTCATCATCGAAGCTGCTGAGACAACCTACAGGAGGGGAGTGGATTCAAAAACATGTTGGGAGCATATCAGAACAGCAGATGTGTGGTCCTAACTGGTAGACCTGGCTTGACTCTTACAGGTGATGCTTCACATCAAGGTAGCATGGTAAGTACAGACAAAGGAAAACCAATCTAACACTATAGACTTCTGTGCTTATGTAAATTAATTCGCTGATTTGAAAGCGTATTTCTTTCATTGATGTCCTCTGTCAAAACCTTTTCAATCCTCGCCATTGTAACATTTAATCAGCATAATTATACCACTACTACTACTACTACTACTACTACAACTAATAATAATAATAATAATAATAATCACAACACAGGAAAAATGTTGATCAAATGTGATCTGGCGATGGACTGAATGTTTTCCTGGCAACATATATGAAGGCGAGAAGGACCCTACCAGCCAGTACAATAGAGTACATTTAAAGCGGCAATTAATTAACGTTATGTGTCTAAAGTTAGATCGGTGTTGCTTGATCCGACTTTGTTCCTTGGAGGCAGCGCATTATTATTCCTGCCCTGCCCTGCCCAACAAAGCAGAGGCTCGCTGCATCCCAATACAGCCAGAAGAGAAAACTCATTCGCATTTTCACTTACTGGACTCATGGGGACGTTAGTTAAGTTACGTTACGGTAATCTTAACGTTAAATTTGTCTTCAAGTATGTTCCATGACCAGCAACTGACCACTGATCACCACAGACAAGAGAAAGGCTTTGCTAGCTAACTTAACGTTAGCTATCGAACTAGTATACATTATAGCGTTAGATAACATGAATAACTCATCTTACACAGAATTAAATGTTACCAAGGATCGGTAAAATAAGTGGGAAAAGACAACAGACAGCCCACTATCCAACCTTTTATATTACGCTAGCTTACCTAAATTTGTAACTTGCGAAAGTCGTCTCTCCTCTCTGCTTCAGTCGCCTCTCTGGTATTTCTTTCTTTCAGTGTTTGAATTTGGCGGCGGACCGGAGACTGCACACACAAAAGCCACGCCCATCACGCGCAGACCCCTGGGTGACGTAATACGCTCCCCCTCCCCAAGCAGGCTGTAGAAATAGGGATTCAAGCATAGACCATAGGATTCAAGTCATCATGTCACCCCCAAGGCTGTCTGAGAAATGCTATTCATTTTCATTTTTTGGCACAGTTTACAACATACTCCATTCAGTTCAACATGAGACTGATCCCATTTCCACTGAGACCAAGGACCAGAACATACATCACTATTTGCTAATAACACATACTTATAAGAGCCCTCGTGTACTGCTCTGCTCCCTCTTCATGGGACTCACTGCAAAATGATAAAAAGCTGAAAGAGCCAGTCTCTCTTGGTGAGGTGGTTTGATACTGCACTGCTGTGCTTATCTGGAAAATTGTACTTTACCCTCACTTTTATGTGACTTTGATTGGATTTTGCTTTTGTACATTGTTTTATGTTATGTTATCTTGATGCTCCTTTATTGACCGGTCTTCCTTGAAAAAGAGATTATTTATCTCAGTGGAAATACATGGTTAAACAAAGATTAAATAAAATAAATACATTGATATGGAAAATATACAGGAATCTGTCCTGTTGGACTTAAAGAGAGAATTGACATCCACTGTATAAGGACAGCATGTATAAGAAAACTGCATATTATATGTATATATGTATATATGAAGACTGAATACTGTAGAAGAAGACATGATTTACAATAATCTGTACATGTCACTCTACATACATTCAATATCTTTGTATATTCAAAATGAGAGATTGAGATGAGAGCTGCCTCTGTCAGCTTAGCCAAACTGCACAAACGCCATACAGCTACTTGTTCCAGTGATGCACTTTCTACAGCCAATGAAAACCTGTGCTGCTCATTCGTCACTCTTACGTTGTGAGGCTGTTCATTTGCTCACAGTATTAAATCCTGCTTCTTTATTTATATACCCAGCAATTTGGTATTGGGATTAGAAGAGAAGTGATTTAGAATAAACTGACCAGCAGATGTCACTAAGGAGCTACATGTGAAATGCTTTTAAACACCAAAACACTACTGTGCTTTGAAAACTTTGTCATGCCCATTGATGCTTTTTCATTAGTTGATCTAGGAATCCAAGGATGATTACATTGATATAATAAATGGGCAAGAGTGTGGACCATCGTGGAAAAGTTTAATTTGTTGCATTTTTGTATTTGATTCTTCACACAACCCAATTAAAAGTGAACGAGGGATTGTAAACAAAAGTCACATGGACTCACAAGAAACTAATTTCATTGGTTGTCTGCACTCTTTGCTGTAATTTGCCTTCTCTTCTCTTCATACCATTTAAGAATACATGAAGAAATAGCTGAATATGAGCATCAATCGAGACTGCAATTTCCTCTTGGTTCATTATGTTATATTAGGCTTTCCAACCATGAGTAGGCCTGACTGCTGGCTATCAGATGTCCACATCCATCTCCTTACACCCATAAAACTGTGTGTTTTGGGGTTGTTTCCTGTAGTTGGTATGATTCCTTTCTCACTCCTAACCAACTGCACTGTAGTTTGCTTGGAAGAGGGTAGAGACCTGCTGTTTCAGGTAATTTCGGTACGGTTATTTGGTGCACATCCAAGTTTGAATGGTGTTGTTCTCACCTGCACAAACTGACAAATTAAAGGAATAAATGCTCCAGAGAGTACCATTCCAACCATGCTTGCTGTGAACGCACCTTTATGGTGAACGTCCACAACGACCCTGACACCTGACAACCTATGCTCAAACATATTGTCTGCAGGTTTCGGTTAATGTCTGCGTTGGCCACTTGAAAATTTGCAAAAAGTAGCAAGAGGTCTACTCCTCCTCTTGCTATGCTTGCAAATTCTGGCTGCTCACTTTCCCACAATCCTTTTCTATGTGTGCTCTCCTTCAAATGAATGAAATGAATAGGGAGTGTCCCTTTGAATTTCCCTCCCAGTGGACATCAACCGTTAGATTTGAGCTGGACTCGTTCGGAGCCCAGGACTGGCCACCCTGTAGGGGGAAAATGGTATTTCACAGTATAATGAAGTATTACTTTGCATGTGTGCATATGATATAGAAAACATGCTCAGTGAGTTGAACTTTCCGAATTGTTATTAGCATTATTGTCTAATTGCATCACAAGTGTTGCCAGTTGGTAGTGCCTTGATAACTCATCCTGAATTTTAGTATATAGTATGTTTACTGTATATACGTATATGTATAGTATAGAGCCAGTGCAACTGCACCAACCCATTCTCTGAGATGTGGTGCTGGAAAGCTCTAGGTGTTGAGTGATAAAAATCCTTTATAAAGTTGATAACATCCCTTAAGTCTGCAACGGTATAATCCATTAGCTCTCAATGTCCTTGCCATTTGTTTATAAACAGGAACGCCTTGTATCACAACTGTTGTCAGTAGGCAATGCCTTAATAACTCAAACTTGATTAAGGAATATACCATATGCTTGATTCAACTCAATAAACAACATAGGCCTTATTAAACAAAATAAATCAATGCAATCTTAAGGCAAGAGGCATGAGTGATGCATTATGGGTCTGAGAGGTAAGCCGTTAAAATGTCACACAAAGAAGATTGTAGAGCAGATTTTGCATAATCGGAGAACAAGCACAACTTTTCAGGACCAAGTGAGGGGAACGAGAATCTGATAAGAACAAATGTGTGTTATGAATTAGCAGGTATGAAGCTATTGCTAATTAACTATGTTAGCAATCATGCTAACTTGATTAGGCCTACTTACCTTTAATGAATTCTGAATTATTCTGAAGTATTCATAAATGAATCCATCATTTATTCAGTATTCTTAAATGTAAAAAAAAAATAGATAATAAATAAAATTTACTTATTTAAGAACTTGGATGAGGATATCTAGACATATAGGCCTAGCCAGAGCAAATAACACATTAATGCTACAGATGTCATTACATTATGTTGCAGCAGTTGAAGTTTTATTTTAGATTTTTTACTTTCAAACATCAATGAGAAAAAGTGGTAACTTTTTGTAGGAATAAGCATAGTTATCTTATACTTTTAGCTAGTTTTCTATCATATATTATATGGCAAGGATTATAATGTATTATGATACCTTGTGTGTATGGTTCATTTTATATGATTACTAGACATTTAACTTCACTAACGGATCATTTTAGCATACTATGGGCACTTTAATACTGTTTAGTTAAGACAGGTCTGTCTTTGCAGCACAGGCTGACAGTCTCATATTAAAACACAAGTCACTGAATCCCTACCAGCTCCTGGGGTGCTGTTCTGTCACCGATCCTGACCTCTGACCTCTCTGTGGAGGGCGCAAGGGGAAAGATAATTGTAAATGAAGCATCACATTATTCTGAATTACTGACTTTTGGACACTCATGTGAGCACTAGCGGATGACTGCCTGCCTCAGAAAGCTTCCGAATAAGTACAATTCTCGGAGCCTCAAAGGGACCCAAGCATGTTTTTTGGCCAACTTTCTTCTTTCACAATAAAAACCTCTTCTCATTGTTCAGCAGACAGCTACATCTCTTATTTTCATGTGTCTGATTATAGTGCAACCACACCTGTGCATTCTTGTCATACTCACTATCATACTCATTCTGTGCAACACTGTGCTGTTGTCATTCTGTTTTATGTGAACCTGTTTAGTGTTCTTTTATTGTTTTAAACACAAGGACCTAGACCTTGACCCAGGCCTTGAAGAAGCAGCAATAGCTTGTGTGTGTGTGTGTGTGTGTGTGTGTGTGTGTTAGTCCCTGTCATTCAGTCTCATTGACAGTAAATGTATAACATGGTTTTAACAAGCCTTGCTTGTGTTGTTGAGTCAGGAGTTAAAGTTCAATAAAGATGAGGAAACTAGAAACTGTGATTTTGATTCTGAGCCAGAACTATTCAGACATATCTTGTTTCTTGTATTTTTATCTTGTTGTTTGAAATACAATGAAGAGTAACAAAATGCAGGATGGTTTCCTTCAGGTTCATATTGCAGTCTTCACAGGTCTGCCTGCTATAATCAATAGACAGTAATATAAAACAGGACAAAGTCACAATGCGCCAGACAGCAAACACTCTGTAGACAGTGGGCTACATTTAGTCAAATTTTAATAAATGTTAAACACAATATAAAATTAAATACTGTATAAAGAAATATCCCTAGTCTTTTTAATACAAAAGAGGAGATGTTTTCATGGCTTCCCTCACTTGGTGGACCAGAGATGGCTGGTTGGGTGAACTGTGGGTGAACTTCACTTGCTACAGCACTGTCAAAAGAGAATTAAAGCATTAGGAAGTTTGGTGTTGGTGATCCAGAGTCAGTGTGTGTGTGTATTTTTGTGTGTGTTACCTTTGCAATCTTCTTCCACCGTGAGACGATGGCCAGAAGGGTGGTGCAGACCACCACCACCAGTCCTGCCACCATGGGCATCAGAGGGAATTTCATGGTCTTGTCTATAGATGAGGAAAGTGTTAGATCCATGAGGAGGAAAATGAGACACCTGCTTTTTCTTGGATGCATAGCATTGATTGATGTATCATGCCATGCATTGATTATACACAGTGGATAAGAGCTAAGATATCAAATAAGATGTTCAGTAGATGTGGCATAAGCAGAGGTGGGGACTCAAATCACATGACTTGGACTTGAGTCACAATTTTAATTGCTAGAGACTTGACTTAATGCATGAAGAGAATACTTGAGACTTGACCTGACTTGGGACTTGAGTTTGACTTGTACTTTGATGGCTTGAAAAGGTTTCTAAAGTCTTGACAAGTGTTGTGGTGTGTAAATTGGTTAGATTGAAGGCTATGAGATTTATTCCACCAGATAACTGAATTTAAATTCTGTTTTCTAAAATTCTGTTTCCTTAAAAGATATTAAATTGATACTGGACTCTTGATTTATTCTGACTTGACTTGGTGTTCTACATTTAGACTTGAGACTTGACATTAATGACATGGACTTGACTTGGTAATCTACATTTAGATTTGGGACTTGACTTGAGACTTGTGCCTCAAGACTTGAGACTGACTTGGTTACGTGCACTGACCGTTGACAGTGACCTGGAAGATCTTGCTCCTTGGTCCATAGATGGAAGACACTATTACGCACTCATATGCGCCCTGGTGCAAACTCCTGTCCACCCTGTTGACTGTTAGCTGGGTTGTAAAGCCATCGCTGGACAGCATGAAGCCGCCCGTCGACAGATCCAGCAGACTTCCCTCTTGTTGCCACGACACAGAAACAGGTGGATTGGCCCGGACATCACACTGCAGCACGAGCTCTGCCTCTTCTTCTACTGCCACCTTCTCCACTCCAGAGAGCATCGGGGCATCTGGAGAGGAAAAATCAGGGTAAATATTAGGGCTGCTAAGTTGTTCTGTGTGGTGAAATGAGCGATTTTTATCAGAGTGGATAAAAATAACTACGTAATTTTCCTCTCAAGTATAATTTTTCGGCCCAAATAAGGGATTCCTGATCCTGACCCCTTTCAGTCTAACAAAATGAATAGGGGTGCAAAAATGATTGCGTTTAACTACACCTAATGTTATCATTTTTGCAATGAAAAAGAATACAAAAATCGCTAGCCATACTTAGCTTAGCACTCCAGCATTTTGTGGCTTTGTGAAGCGAGGATAACCCAATATCTGCACTACTGTTGTTAGCTAAATGTTGTTTTTTAAATTCAGTAACCTGTTAAAATATGTAAAAACTTCATCACATGTCATTTCTACTTACATTATTTAATCTATTTTAAGAACAGAACAACTGGCAAACCAAAACCCCCGTTCGCCTTCTCCATAGGCGAAAAAATAATGGATCCGGACAGAACCAGAAAGCGCCAAAATGATGACAACACTTATAAGAGGACGATACATTACAATAAATCTGACACTTATTTCTCTCCTCTTTGACTCACAGGTGACATTCAGGGTGGCTGAGGCGTTTGCACTGGCATTTCCCTTCAGCTGGCAGGTGAAAGTGGCATCGTTGTCTTCACGGGTGACAGGGGAAACACACACGCTGCTGCGGCCCTTCTTGTTGCCTTCCTTCAGTTGGACCAGAGCCCCGTTCCTCAGCCAGACCAGCTCGTCCTCAGCCTGAGGCCCGGAGCCGCCTCCAGCCAGGCAGAGCAGGGACACAGTCTGCTCCAGCTCTGTCTGGACAAATCCCTCCATGTTAAGTGCCGGGTCAGACTGGATCTCCATGCCTTGGAAGGAGAAGAAAAATGAAAATTTAAGGGAGGGTTGACTAAACTAGTGAAAGCTTGGATTGGTTAAAAGTGGTAAAAAAAAAAAAGAATGTTAGGATGTGAAAGCTGTCAGGTAAGATGTCAGACTTTGAGAGTAATGGATAACCTGAAGTGGACAGAAGAGTCTCACCTAATGTCTGGATTACACAATAGAGCAGAAAATGGATAAGAGGAGCTTTCAACATCATCTTCATTTTGCGTGTCCTTAAGTCAGCCTGCAGAGAAGATAAAGATCATCAGAAAGAGAATCCATTTTATATAAAATTGTCTGGCTCCAAATTCCTTTAATCTAAATTTGCATTAATATCTCACAACTTCAATACTTTTCAACAGAACATAATATGTGGCTATGGTTCTGGACCTAACAGCCAAACTCCTGCAGCGATAGATCCAGGTGAACCTTGCATCTCTGGTGATTAGCATAGTATGAGATTACACTTAGCGTTACACCAACTGCTTTACTCTAATGAAGAATAAAATCGCAAACATTTTGAAATCAAGACATTGACTTGATTGAACTTCTAGCTGCTTGTAAGAATATTTTAAGTTGTTTTCATCGACCTGGGTTCCTTTTTTGCTGTTTTGGCAAACAAAACTTTGCTCTGGTTGTTACTGTAGCTTGTTAATCTCCTGCTCGGTCTTTGGAAGACTAACTTGTCAGGTTACTGATCATCCATGTCTCTCTACAATCCAGCAGGCCCAACACCTGCATCCCTACATCCTATGTTTTGCAAAACAAACTCACAATACAGGAAAAAAAACCTTCATCTGCAGGAGCTAGAGGACAATATTACTGGACAGACAGGCTAGCTACCAAAGTTCATAGTTGTGTGTGCTGAAAAATGTCAAAATTTCAAGTGTTGATCAATATTCAGAAAATTCACACAGAAACAATCCTTTATGCCTCCTCCAAAATGTCTTTAAAAGTTCAAACAGAGCTGCACATTGGTGGACTATTTGCCCGGTCGCCTGAAATATTCATTGTTTTTCCATTTCAACCCGAACTCTCGCCTCAACTCCTCAACATGAACTTCGTTGTCGTTATTCTTCCATGTAAGCTAAAATTTTCTTAGGTGTAAAATTTTCTTTGTGTAAAACATAATAAAAAAAAACCTGATTAATTTAGATAGAACATTCTTGAGTTCATTTACATGTTCAGAAATATTCCAACATTATTTGCAATTATTAAGTGTATATACCATATCCTGTTTAGAATAGCTGGGATAACATATCTAGGATGTGAGATATTAAAACATGTAAACACTTTAAACATGTTTACAAGGGTATTTGGGATAGAGATAAGAAGATGCATATAAGCACCTCACACTGAAAATGGCCTTTACCAGGATATAAACCAGTATCTAGAATATTCTGTGAAAGTAAACTCACTCATTGTTACATTATGTTAGTTTCTTTCCACCAGTGTTTATTGTTACTACACGTTAAAGACAGACTAAAATAAGAGAAAGCCATCTGTTAGATAGGGTTAGGCTCATCGCTGTGGCATTCCTGTTAGGGACAGTTTCTACTTACTGTCACTTATTACTTCAAGTGTGTCAGAAGACTGTATGGTTGCCATAATAAGACAATAAAACACAATTACAGTTCTACTTAAAATAGTTAAGAGTTATTATTTCTTCCTTTAATGGTTGAACGCCAGAACAGCAATATATGATCAACCCTCTCTGGATTCATGATAGTTCAGGCAGTTTTGTAGCCTCCTCACACATAAAAAGATGTTCGTTCTGAGATGACTGAAAGATGCTTACCGCAGAATTATTCAGTTTTTCTTTGCAGTTCACTTCGCTGGGTTTCCGTTCTGAGGCTCCCTGTGTGTGAACAGGAGGATGTGGAGGACTGTTTGAATCCTGAATAGCCTTTATATGCTTCACCTATGCACAGGAGGGCACATTTTTTACAACTTAACTTCCTTCACCATTTCTAAACTAGCCTCCCATCATTCAGCTTGTCTGTTCCCGTCAACACCCTCTCACCCCCCCGTTCAGTTCTTTTATTGTGGCACACTTATAATGTGCAAACACTGGAAAGAAAGGAACTTCTTTATTGGTTATAGTGGCACTAAACCTCTTGGGTGTGGATGTAAGGATAAAAATGTAATGCACCTTTTACTGGTTTCTTTACCAAAATATTTTCACTTATGTTAAAATAGCACTGTATTTTCTTTTTTATTATGAATGTATCTCAATTATGTGAGTAATAATTAAATCATTTTCTGGGTTGACTAAATAAAAAAAAAGCTGCTAATCCTGTTAATAGAACAGCAACAAAATAGACCAGCAAGGCCATAATGCATTGATAATGTGATTTGCTATGAAAGTTATCCAACAACATTAGTCATACAGACTTGGTAGAGAAAAATGTTGACGTGGAAATTCACGTTTTAATACCTGTGGACAGTTTAATGGATTATGAAATGGAGGGCATGGGTTAGAAAACTTGGAGCATCGATTGGTAAACCGTGGGCATGGGTATCAAAAATATGTATTTTTTATCAATTTTGGGATGCCATACATTTTTAGAAAATGAAAATAATAATCAATAATTGTAAATGAATTATTAAAATACATTAATTTCAAACAGTAATCAGTCATTTTTATATATATTCAAAAACATGAACCTTTTTTCTATGTACTCAAAAAGTTTGAACCCAAACCTCATCATACTCTTGGCAGCTCATCCTCAGATTCTCATTCCAGCCTTTTTCAGACCTGGATTCAGTTATACCTGTGCTTGACACTAAATTACTCAATAGAGCATGTAGTGTGTGGTTGGAGTAAATGAGAACAAGTTTGAATTATAAATCCGGCTTTGAATCATAATATTCCATAGTGTAACAACTCTAACAGGTTTTTCTCCCTTCTCATTTTCAATTTTCGAATGACTCACTGTGCCATGTGTGATGTAAAGGTCTTGGTGTGGCTCGGGCCGTAGTCCAGTCTAGTGTTGTTACTGTAACAGAAGCAGGAGATGTGAAAGGCAGTTTACGTGAGGAGGAGGAGGAGAAGGTGAGGATGAGGATCAGCCTCAAGTGCAGAACTAAAGAGCAAAGGAGCAGGAGACCAGCGGATGCAGCACTTGGAGACAGATGGGGAGCACAAGGGTCAGGTGGACAAACATACTGATATGTGTGTGTGTGTGTGTGTGCGTGTATGTTTCTAATAAACAGCACTCCCGTTCTCACCCACTAGAGAGAGGCATTGACAAATCTACAGAAAAAGATACCTTCAGCTGCTGCTAAGAGACCCACAAATTATGACCACTGAATATTGACTTCAAAGATGACCATCACTTTTGAGGCAAGCACACTGTCAGGTAACTTTGTAATCAGAATGTGTAAAAAAAAAAAAAAGAAAAAAAAAAGGTTTATGGGTAGAGATGACTTCTTCTTTATGTAGTGATATTTATGTAGTGATGTCAGAAGATTGTGAACACATTGAACACATTGTGTCCTCTCTAATCTCATTTTACAATTCATAGCAGGTGTCTTTTATTTTTTGTTTTTTTTTGCTCTGCAGTGTTGTGTACTCTACTCATTTTATAAGCCTTGTGATGTTATTTTATCTGTGATTTATGATTGAGTTTGCATGCACAGAGCCAGCTGTCATGCCTATAGTTCACGCTTGCTAATACTTTGTTGATGCATTTGCATAATATAAATAGTGGATTTTACTGTTCTGTGGTTTCATAAACATATTTTTTGTCAACCACTTTGTAACTTTACTATGATAAGTAGGCTACATGAAAATAAAGTTAAAATGATAAAGATTATTATCAGGCAGTGGATAGCTTCTTATTATTCTTACTGCTATTATTATTTTATTATTACACAGATTTTTATTTCCCTGTGTTTCTGCCATAACCCATAACACACACTTTAAGCGTCACCAGATTGTATATTTAGTAACCCTATATTCAATCTTTGACAGCTTCTTAGCTTGCTCTCACAAAATCCCTTAAGTGTGTATGGTGCAGACAGATCAAAGGTTAGCAGCAATTGCGACACAGCTGGGGAAGAAGCATGTGTGAGATTGCACAATTGACCACTCACTAACCCTACGCACACACACACACACACACACACACACCTGAAGCCTTTTCAGCTGTAACGGGTAAGCTGATCGCTCTGCTTGTGCCCTCTCATATTAAAGGTAGAGATCTGTTTGATCGTACAGACTTTGCCACAGAGAAAGGCTGAAGGTGACTTTTGCCTTGCTATTATTACAACTGATATAAATGTCAAACCTATACTTGAATCTGTGTCATTCACGGGGAGTTAAAGATTAAGTATCGCAGATTAAATCAATATTATTGTCCAGGCTGGGTTGTTTATTAACCTAAGGATGAGATAGCACTACCTATATCTTAGTGAATAATTACTTAGGTTACCGAGTCTGTAAATGGAGTGCGTGTATATTTATGTGTGCGTGTGTGTGTGTGTGTGACTGTATTCGTTTATGTGACCATCTACATAAGGATCCCCGGGTGACCCCGGGGATTAAATCAATGGTCAAAGTACATTCAGAGGCAGATAAGATCAATGGCTAATGGCACATGTACACACACACACACACACGCACGCACACAAACACACAAACACAATACACACATCATGGCTGCTCTGTTAGAAATTAATCAGAGACCATAGAGCTCCTGCCATCAGAGGTCTTTGTGTACACTGCACAAACAGGCATTCTTCATCAGATTACTGGGCCCTGTAAGACCACACACACAAACACACACACACACACACACACACACAGCCTAATATGTTAAACAGACAGGTTCACAAAGTACTGAGAAAAATGCACTTACTGCCTATGCAAATACTCAGACACACTATATCCCCTCCCCAGCATTCACATACAGCGGAAACATTCATCCGCCCGGCTTTGCCCTCTTATGGAGAAACAAAAAAATACTTTTGTTCTCCTCTTCTTCTTCTTCTTCTCCCTCCTATATCCATGCCCTCTTCATCTCTCTCCTCCCCAGCCGGTTAGTTAATCAGTAACTTTGAAGGGGTGCATACTCCGGTTGTATCTTTAACCCGGCCCTCATGGATTGACTGGCCCGTGTTGGTGCACAGGGCAGCGTCCCCCCCCCCCCCCCCCCCCCCCCCCTCTCTTTCTCTCTCTCTCTCTCTCTCTCTCTCTCATTCTCCCTCCTCTCTCCCCTGTCCCTCGCTGCTCTCCCTTCTCTCTCTCTCTCTCTCTCCCCCTCTTCCTCGTTTGTGTTTGAATGGAGAAGTTGGGTGTCCCGGAATCTGCAGGCCCCTCGCCGGGCGCTCCTGGGGCAGTTGCTGGGGTTTCTGTTGCCAAGGCGGCAGGGGTTGAGGGAGACGAGGCGGCGGCCATCAGCTCCAAACTGTTCCGGTATGCGTGCGTGAGGCGTTTGCTGCCATTGGCCTACAGAGAAGAACTGTACCATGTCTTGCGGCTCACGGGCCCACTGGTGAGTAGGGGAAAGTTGAAGTGGGAAGGGGGGGGGGGGGGGGGGGGGGTGTTATGCATTGGGTTTGAGGTGCTACAATTGTAGTACATTCAGTCACTATAATCCTTTGTAATAGTGTTACTACAGCTTCTTTTGTAAGTGCACCGTTTTCCATTAGAAAGCTTCTGTAATCAACTGCTCTTCTGAAATATACACACCTACAGTTATTTCACAGTGAAAGGTGGTAATATCCTAGTCTGTTGGTGTTGTACAGTAACTTTGTCTGGTGATTTCACCACACTCCTCTTTAATTTAAGATTAACTTCCACATAGCTGAGTGCAGTGATAAGCTGCCTCAGCAAAGCAACCCAGTTAACAGCAATAACACACTGCATCAGTTTCACCTGATGATCCCTGAGCTGCATGGTCGTAAACCTCTCTGTCTTAACGTGTGTGTGTCTCTCTACAGCTGGTGTCTCGGATCCTGAACTTCCTCCTGCAGTTTGTCATCACCATATTCTGTGGTCACATAGGCAATGCAGAACTGGCTGGATATGCACTGGCCTCAGCGGTAGGCTACTACACTCCTTTGTGGCATGTAGACTCATGATTTTACTCACGATAAATGGAATCGGTCAGAAATATACTATTACTAATCCAACTACTACTATTACAACTACTAGTACTACCACTACTAATACTACTGTTCCCACCACTACTCATAATAAGAAGAAGAATGCAAGTTTTCTTGAGAAGAAGAGGGAGAGGTAGGCTTAATGGGATGGGTGGAAGCAGCGAAGGACAGGGCTGCATCTCCCAAAGCTGTTGTTGTGATGCTGGTGATGCGGGTCAGGGAGTTGACATCTGGCTCAGGCTGCTGATTGGTGTTGGAGATCACAGAAGTAAGGCAGTTAGATGTTAGAGCTTTGAAGCCGATGAGAAGGACTTTTCACTGAAACCTGTATTTCATCAGAAGACAGTGGAGGGCTTGAAGAACTGGTGTGATCTGGTCTCTTGTACAGGAACTAGTGAGCATCTGAGCAGCTGGGATCTGTGCATGCAGTGTTTTTGTTTATCTCTAAACACAAAAGTGACAGAAAGGGCTCCAATGAAGGAGCAATATTCGGATGTAAATGCTTACACTGGGCAACATTAGTTGAATTAATCCTTGTTGCAGAGAAGCCAGATTTAGCAGAAGTAAGAGCATCTCATCTTTCTGTTTTTTTTTATCATCGTATTTTTAGCACTTGCACTCAACTGTCTCACTTTGCTTCTGTTTTTATCACTGTGCAAATGAGCTTAACTAATCTAAGAGTATTCAAGCAGCAATGCTCTGATGAAGGAACAAATCATTAGTGTTTTGACATTGTCTGTGTTGTAGCAAAGCCAAATTTAGAATGCAGGGATTAAGACGGCAGGGTGAGTCTGCATGTCATTGCAAAACCAGAACAGGAAAAATTCCGTTCTTTTACTTTGTGTTATGGTTGCTCTGCCTCCAGAAGCGAAATGCATTCTGCCGGTTGATTTGGGGAGAATGCCTTTTACTTCTCAAGTGTGTTGTTAAATATAAATATGGACATTTGGGCTACAACTGAGTAGATTCATAGATTCACAACAGAGAACAGTGAGTTTGTTCCTCAAAGCTCAAAGGGTTGTAAACTGGGAAATGATGGACAACATTTGTAAAGGGTAGAGCAAAGAAGAAAAATTATTCTCCTATTGGAAGATATTGCAAAAGATGTTCTTTAGAAAGACATTCTGCATTTCTAAGTGACAATTTTCCAGGCTGTGACAAAATTCTCCCAGTAAATCTTCATTCTTCTTCTTCTTCATTCAATTATTGAGCCTTGGACAATCAATATACAGCATATTGCACATGTGCATTATCCAGAAGCCCAATTCAGGTGTTAAAGGAATGAAGTAGGCTACTAACCCCCCAGAGTTGAGTGTGTGAGTGCAGGGTTGTTATTGGAGTTCCCTCCCAACGTGATGAGACCTCCCATCACATTTATTTTGTTGAATTAGGCCCACAACATCTCCAGCAGGCTCTATAGTAGGTTTTGGTGTCCCAGAACCGCCCTCTTCCATACCTGACCTTAACATCAATAGAACTACAGTATTCTGCACCACGCTGTACCTAAAGGCTTACACCTAGTTCACAACATTACCCAATAATTTCTAAATGTACTATTGGTCTCAACAACAGTAGGCTAATGGGACAGATGACCTTACTGGCTTGAAATGACTTGTTCAGAGAACAAATTGTGTCAGCAAACAGTAAGCTAAAATCTGCACTAGGCAACTGTTGGCAGCTCCAAATGCCAGTGTAACTGTTTAAATTTTTTTTTACCGTTAATACCCAGTAAAAATGTAACATGACATCAGTAAACTGCACACAGCATGCTCATGTTTGCCAACCTGGCCAGTCTGTGATCACTTCATGCCAAAGAATACCAAAGGGTAAAGAGGCAAAGGTTCAAATGTGGTGAGTCCAGCTTTCTCTGGACGGAGCGCTCACTGCTGTTTCCATTTTGCTTGTTTGTAAGTTTCGATTCATCACTTCTTGCGGCTGGAGCATACCCAACACCACAATTTAATTTGGGCAGTGATGGACAGACAGACAAGCACACTGAGTAACAGACACATGGACAGACTCTAATATGACTTGTGCAGTTGCGATATTCTTCACCTACTGTCTACAGTTAGACTACAGTTTTTGTTTTCTAACTTTGGGTATTTTGTTTCCTACCTCTCAGTTCATCAATGTGACCACAACTTCAACAGGCTATGGCCTTGCATTGGCTTGTGACACACTCATTTCTCAGGTGAGCACAGTGTGTTACATGTAATGGCATCTTACCACCATCTGTGGAAAGACATTTGAAATTTGAACTGAAGTTCTCAGTCCTCGGTCTGATTTGTGTTTTGCAGACGTATGGCAGTAAGAACATGAAGCGTGTGGGAGTAATTCTCCAAAGGAGTACGTTGATCCTGATGCTGCTCTGTCTGCCCTGCTGGGCTCTTCTCATGAACTCTCACAACTTACTACTCATCATGCAACAGGAGGATGAGGTGGTAAGGTAAATTCACTCACACATTGAAAGAATGCATGTAAAGTAATTGGTTATCCCATTCTTTATGAAATTGACACATTAGTACGCTATGTGTGCGCATACTCTGTATGTGTGTCTACAGGCAAGGAATATTGATGGTCAATTGAAGGTAAAATGTTAAATCAGTTAAGGAAACAATAAAGCAAAGAACCAGAAATATACTGTGTGTAGACACACTGTTTTAGTCATTTTTTTCTCTTTGGCACCAGTCTTTTGAAGATTTGGGAGTTGTCATTGTATATATATATATATAGACATTTGTCTATATTTCAAATGAAACACATACATACATGCATGCAAACACAGAAGCATGTAAGAACATAAAAACGATATAATGTCTATGTGTGCACACTTGAAGTTGTACCAAAGTAATATTACTCTGTTTTCCCCTTTTCTAGAATTGCCCAGCTCTATGCGATGGCATTTATACCAGCTGTTCCAGTGAGTAAATTGTACTGAAACATCTAGAGTCTAAATGTTCCATCTGAGTGTTCTCCTTGGAGTCTGAAAGTTCTGATGCCCTAATTCACTAAAATAGTGTTGTATTGGCAAATTACGCAATTTTCTGCTCTCAGTAGCTTGAGCTAGTAGCGGAGCGTTTCTGTATTAATCACTAAGAAATGCAAATCAAGTTGAGGTGCAAACAGTCCCCCAAAATAGTATTGCTCACTCAAATTGCCCCATTTCATCACTAGTTGCATGCACACTCTGTACTGTGCTTAAAAGGCTAGCAGCAAATTGATGATGAATGGGGCATCTTTGAATGATTTCAGCTTCTAAAAGTTGTAAGAAAGATATTCTCACATGGAATACCCTCTCCCTTACGTGCCTGACGTGTTGGGGACGATGCTTTTGTGTGGAAGCAATGATTGCAGCAACTCTGATGGCCAAACGGATCATGCTGTGCAAAGCCTTTGACTGGACCGCATTTCAAAAGACTGCATTCATGCTTCAATAATTGGAGTAGTTGATACTGAAAAGTGTTTGTGAATTAACCAACTCATTACTGTGCGCACAAAATATCAAGATTTGCACATGCATGACAAGCATGGGGGCAATATTGCTGTATTGTATTAACAGCTGCATTCTCTCTGCGCTCTTCACTCATAGAGCATGGCTAGTGCACAGCATGGCTTTCTAATATGGGTCATTTCAGATGTATAGCTCACACTTAAGGCAACAGAAAGTTTAGTGAATCAGGGCCTCAGTGTTCTGTTTGAGAATTCTGTCTGGATTCTAGAAGGCCTATGGGGGCGATCACACCGAGAAGCGTCGCTACAGGCGCAGCCGCGTCAAAAACGCCTCGGCAGACTGCGTCGGGCAAAACAGCTTGGTGCGCCTATGGAGCAGGGCTGCTTGTGCGACCGGGTTAAAGACCGCTAATATCAACTTTTCATGTGTGTTTTCCTCTGTCCCACCGTTCCCACCACATCAAACCGCATCAAAACAGGAAGGAAAGCCCGCCTTCTGCTTGATTTGATTGGCTGCCTGGCCCAAATGTGACATTGACGAGCGGTGCGACTCCGCGCCTTGCGCTGAAAAGTTGAGAATATTTTAACTTTTATGCGCGCCTAAAAACCGCCAGAAAAACGCGACGCGTGTCGCAAGAGAAGAGCACGCACCAGGCGCACCGTACCATAGGAAAACAATGGTTTTGGTGGCGACGCGTTTCTAGCGACGCTTCTCGGTGTGATCGCCCCCTATGAGTGTTTTATATTGGAGTTCCGTCTGGAAGTTCCAAAGTCTACCTGAAAGTTCTGTCTGGCATCTTAAAGTTCTGTTTGAGAGTTCTGTCTGGGTCTGAACATTCTATATGTGAGTTTTATATGGAATCTGAGTGTTCTGGTCTGAATGTTCTTTCTACAGTCTTTGTGTTGCGTCTGTCGTCAGAATGTTCTGAAAATTCCATATTCCCTTTGTCTCCCCCTCCCACAGGCTATGTTCCTGCACCAATTACAAGTTTCCTACCTTCAGAATCAAGTAAGATTTTATAGATTGGAGAAACACTTTCTAAGTAATACTTATGCGGATGGAATATGAGCTGTCCAGATTGTGTACCTGATTGTGAACTCTATATCTTTTTATCTGTTCAGGGGATCATTCTGCCTCAGATGTACACAGCAGCAGCAGCAAACATTGTTAACCTGGGTGTTAACTATGTCCTAATCTTCAGCCTGAAGTTGGGTGTGATGTAGGTGTGCTCATGGTCTGCTCCTCCCCCACTTTCTCGTCTTTGATGGACTTTGTGTTCTTTGTGTGATATGATATCAAGTTCATAACCATAATCAAATCAAAATATATTGTTCTAGCCTCTATAACAAACTCAAGAAATGGAGTCTCCGTCTCCTTTGATCATGTTACTATTATCCATCGATAAGCAGCTTGGTCAGTTGTAAGGGGGCTGGGCCAGAGGCATAGCCAGGATCTTGGAGAGAACAGAACAGGAGGTCAGAGAGCTCATTATGCATTTACGTCTATACTCAAAGAAAGATTTGTTTTCTTTTTAAAGGAGAGTCAGTCTACTGGCTTTTATTATTTTTGTTCTTTATTTAGACAGTGAGAAAGTAGAGAGGGACACAGGGTAGGGGAGAGAGAGAAGAGAAAGCTCTGGCAGGATTTGATTCTGGGTCCAGCTGGACAAACATTCTGCTCTGTAAAGGTCTGACCTTCTAGCCCTCAGCATCTCTAGCAGGAACTGTGCTCATTTTCAAGGCTTAAACTCCTAAAATGGCTGATATGCTCAACTTTACCATACCTTTACCTCATGTACCTGCTGACCTCTTCTGACCCCTCACTGTGGAATGCTTGCCTTTTCTTTGCAAAGAGAGAGAGGGGGAGTCTGTGTTAAATAGCAGGCACCAGATTTGTAGCATGGAATCACACCAAAATACAATGATGTTTTACTATGTGTCTTTGCAGTGGATCAGCAATAGCTAGCAGCCTCTCTCAGATCACCATCTGCCTGCTTTTGTTTGGCTACATCCGATGGAGGAAGCTCCATGAGCAGACATGGGGAGGTGAGACTTATCATGCATGCATAAACACAGTTATACACACAATTACACAGACACACAAATGTAAATATGTAATAGTCAGGGATTGAATCAATGTTTCTGCTACTCATCTGGGCCTAAAGGTGAATGATGTATAGCAATTTTGTTGTAGTAAACTGTCTTCCTCTACAGGCCGTGTTGAGTATTTTTCTTTGTGTGAACTTGTGTCTCTTCCTGCAGGTTGGTCCAGTGACAGTCTGCAGGAGTGGGGCTCCTATATGCAGCTGGCTATTCCTAGTACATTAATGGTCTGCTTTGAATGGTGGATCTGGGAGATTGGAGGTTTCCTTGCTGGTCAGTGTTTGAGCATGTCTTTGCATTGTTCACTAATGTTTCACTAATAGTTAATTACGTAATATCAGGCATAATATAATTATTCATATAAATATTTTACAGCCAGTTATCTACCATTATCGTATCTGTCTTTCTCACGTCATCTCATTTAAATGGATTAGGATCTTTAGAAGCCTAACCCACTGATTATTACAAACATTAAAAACATACCTGTTTCCTGTTAGCATTTGTTTAGCAGTGACAGTCCAAGTCAATGGGGTATGAAATCATTGCTCTCCAAATTGCATAGGTAAGTCTTTTCAAACACTTTTATTACTTATTATTACTACAGCAAGGAATTGCACTGAATTGCTTGCCAGTAATAGATTAGCATTCCTTTGACTTGCATTTGCACTACAAACAAAAGCCGGTTTCAGTTTCTACGTTTCTAACAAAACCTCTGAAAAAAAAATGTTTTGAATGTCCTGAATGGTGGTTTGATTAAGGCTTCACTAGGCAAGATTATTATGTAAAAATACTCCCATCTGATCAGCCTAAGTCACAAAGTGGGCATGCAATAGAGAAGAGCGTCCCATCCCCGCTAATACAGATGCTGCAGAGATGCTCAAATTCAATTCTGGCATTGGGGATGGACACTTCCCTGCACACAAGAAGTGATAAATTGAAAGTTAAGAGAGAAACTAAATTGTCTCAGCAGCGAGCGAGCACTCCATCGCCAACGTTACATCGCTTGTCTCTTGTCCCTTTGGTATGTCACATGATTTCTCGGTATTAAGGGTCTCAGTTACCTCTCGCTGTCATTTTGCTGTTTCCAATGTGAGAAGTTGCCTGGTGTAGCTTTAATGTTCAATAGAATAATCTTCTTAAAAACCTGAATCTTCCCTTCAACACATCAGGTATACTAGGCGAGGTGGATCTTGCTGCCCAGCATGTGATGTTGGAAGCAGGAGCCATAACATACATGGTATGGATCACACATTTGTTCACTTGAGCATCTACAATCCACATTATTTTGTAACATGTAAGTGACACCAGTGAGTGATACGGGGTCCTCACAGTTCCCTCTAGGTGTTCATGTAGCTGCCTGTGTGCGTGTTGGGAATGCCCTGGGGGCGGGGGACACTGCCAGGGCCTTAGTCACCTGCAAAGTGGCCCTGGTTCTAGCAGGTTAGAGGAACACACACACACACACACACACACACACACACACACACACGCACAGGATTAATATTGTGTAATGTTTTCCCTGTAGGAGTGATTGCTGTGTTCCAGGGTATTGTGATCGCTGCCTCCAAGTCTGTGCTTGGCTACATATTCACCTCTGACGAGTGAGTTTAAGACCATCATGCATTGCTGTACCATACAAAAGACATCACTGTTTTTAACGATCTTCTTCCTCTAATGCCTGCAGAAACATTGTAGAGATTGTCGCAGGGAACCTCAACCTCTACACGTTCCTACAGTTCTTTGATGCACTGTTGGTAAGTTGGAACAGACTGGGATGCTGTTTTTGTCTTGTTTTTGATTCCTCACATCGAATAGTACACAGAGCTGTCATGTTTCTTCTGTTGAACCAATGCCTTTTTTCATTCTTTCAATCTGTGTGTGTATTCAGTGTGTCTGCTCAGGGATTCTTATAGGTTCTGGGATGCAGAAAATTGCTGCCTTGTCCAACCTGGTGTTCTACTACTGCATAGGTCTGCCAGTGGCAATAGCTCTGATGTTTGCTGCCAAGCTCAGACTATTAGGTAATGCTTTCATCCTATGCTCTCTTTTTCTATGTTTCTGTGACCAGATTTCAAATGGAAATCCACCCAAATAGGAATCACAATTATTCCATTTTATACAGAACAGATTAAAATACACACACTCTAGTCTATGCTTCAAGTGACACTCTCCAGCACCGTTTCAGTGACAGTGATTAGGAGCCTGAGCTTATGGACATAGTCACAGCAAACAAGGTGATTTTACAATTAGCACTAACATGAACATTTCCATTCAATTCAGCCTTTTAATAACTGTTAGAGGTGTGGCTCCACTCAACTTTATGGCTGATGTAATTTCCTTCCCTGCAGTCTGCCATTTACTCCCTGCAAGTGTGGACTTCTGCCTCTACCCCAGTCTCATATTCACTCAAACATGTGCACACACACACACACACACACACACACACACACACACACACACACACACACACACACACACACACACACACACACACACCTACATACACACACACACACACAGCTCTGACCTCACATGTTAAACTTTGTGATGTGTGTGTTTTCTGTATATTTATATCCTTTGTTTTGTGTGTGTGTGTGTGTGTTGTGTGTGTGTGTGCCTTCTGTTAGGCTTCTGGCTGGGTCTCTTGATATGCGCTGTCATTCAGACGTGTTTCTTCATTGTTCTCATCATGAAACTCAACTGGCAGAAGGTCACACAGGAGGTAGGATGTCCTGATCATCCTTTAAAACCGCTCATAGTATAAAAAAAATGAAAGGTACTGAGGGCAAGAATGTCATTTTGGTCATGAAATGGACACGTCCCATTAGGGAAAGACACTTTCAGGAGTCAGCTTCGTCTTAGTCTTTCACGAAGATGTTTATTAGTTTTAATCAGTAAATCTATTTTTATGTGCCTACTCGTGAGCCTCACTCTCATGTCTTTTCAGGCTCAGTTGCGAGCTGGCAAGACAGTGCTGGTGACATCAAAGCGTCCTGCTAGCATGGTGGGGATTGAAGCTTTGGTCCCTGACCTCTCTGACTGTCCAAACACAGTAAGTGTGAACAGTATGAACAGTATGTGGTGTTTAGTTAAGTAGTATTAGTTTAGTTAATTTCACTTTTTGTGTCTGTTCATGTGCGTATTGTTATTATTTATATTATACTCACACAGTGATTAACAAAGCATCTCTGTGTCTTCCCTAAAGGCCCCGTTGGAAGGTGAGGAGGCTCCCACCCCAGCAGGCTACAGTGCCGTCAACACCCAGGATCAGGAGCAGAAACCGGGCCGTGAAGTTGAGGGCAGCAACACGGACGCAGCAGGGACCCAGGGGGATGCGGAGTGGAGCAAAAACGCTCCAGACATCAAACCCAATGCTCTGCTGTCTGTCACTCAGATCATCTTGCGAAGGGGACTCGTTCTCTTGGCGACAGTTCTCATCCTGGCCATAGGTGTCACTGTCCACTTCGCTTTCCCCCCTCCAGAGCCCTCCGCTGAGACCAGGACCAACTTCACCCTGGACTGGGCCAACAACTCCACTCCTACGTCCACAACTCCACTGGAGCAGAGCCCACCCCTCTAAGCAGTATCTGATCTCTGAATGCAGACACCTAGTGGCTGCACACAGTTAATACAGTTCTGCCAAAAATAACCATTTCCCCAATTTATTCCTAAAGAGAAATGGTTGTTTTGAGCCAGCAGGTGTGCTTCACCACAGATGGTGGTTCACTGTGTCCATTCATTTTTACAGTCTATGTATCTAACAAGTAGGGATAAAGAGGCCGATGAGGAGGAGGTGCAGAATGAACGACTGAATGAGGGTCGATAGTTTATAAAGCCCATGTTTTAACCCATTCAGCCTGAGAGCATTGCTGCAGCCAAGACATGAGGGAGAATGTGCTCCACTGGGACTACAAGACGCATTACAAATCCCTCAGCAAGAGACCAGCTGGGCATCAAGGCATAGATGGTCTGCCACTGATACCTTTTGATTTCTCAAGCTATCCCTTTCTTGATTTACAGTATATTTAACTGTGACACATACTGTAGCTTCTTTCTTACTAAGATTAAATCTTTTTTTTTTCTGTTGTTTTAACTTTGAGTTCATTAGATTCACTGTAAATATCTGATCTATAATCTACATGTATTGTGTAAATATCTAATGCGTAATATAACTATAGGAAATTTTGAATTTTAAGGTTACAGTTACATCTGTAAATTTGTACATTTCTACATTGTGTCTTGCTGTATCGCTGTCAATGAGAACTCTGTCCTGGTTTTCTCCAGGACAGAGAGAATTAATAAATCATATCAAGTTATATTTCTCTTTACTTCTGTGGCTGATAACATTGGTCAGACCACAATAACACGGCATGCAGTCAAAAATGACTTTTGAGTTGTTTGGCAATGAACCAAGCCATAAGGTGGATAAGGTACGGTGGATCCTAGACAACTTTAGGGGACGATTCAGGCCAAAAAATCCCCCAGAATAATGCTCCCAAAAAATAATACAGTAATTTTATCTTTTATACTAGCATCAAAGGGTAAGAAGAGACTACTTTTATGGAAACAGTGCTTTGTAGTGGTACATCATACATTTGTATATTTCTGACATTCATAAATGGTTGATTTTATGCTGTCAACAAAAATGTTTTTTTTTTGTTTGTTGTGTAGCTTTGTTTAGGCTACTGGTAGGCTATGATTGCGAAGGATAAGCTAGCTAGTTATCTGTTCCTGTCCAGAGTGAACAGGTGGTTGATTTGCTCAGTTTGAAATGTCTTCATCCAGCCAGGATGTTGCAGTTTGAGGGTACAGACCCTTCATTATCATCAAATTTGGCAACACAGATCAAAGGAAAGAAAAAGAAACCGAAGAAAGAACAGCTTTCTCTATCTTTGATGATGAAAGTACACATGCACAGATACACAGTAGCCTAATTATAGCATTTAATCATACCATTTCTAATTATGGCATCCATTCAGGCTATATATTGCGGAATAACAGGCAGTGGAAGAAAATCTCCTTTATGTCTTGATTGAAGCCTTTCTTACGCAACCCCTTTCTATTTAAAGCACATAGGCCTATACTGTATTTTTCTGGTTCAGGTTTTCATTGGTCCAAATGCCAAAACATGACTAACTTAACAGCTAGATGACTGACAGGGTTTCAACTATTAAACTAATTAGAGCAAGAAACAAAGAAAACTAATACTTGCATAGCAAAATCCTATTACCACAGCTGGTTTCTGTCTGAAAATATCATTTTAGTTTGTTAGAGTTGTGGTTGTAAGAGGATGGGCCACGTGCCTGCATTTAGTTCTAAAAAAAAAAAGCAATGTACCAACAATATTACTTACAGTAAAAGCATGCAGTGCTCATTGCTTGTTTGCATGATATGTTGGATGTGTGCATGTGCATCATCTTTTGATTTATACTGATGTATACAACAAGCTCCAAAACTATTTTTTTGGCTCTATACTCCTGTCACTAAATCAACTAAAAAAACTATTGTATTTAGTATAATTTTAGCTGTCCACATACTTGGCTTTCAAATGGTGGGTCCATATACAAAATATGCTATAATTTTTCACCTGTCCAATCAATATGAATTAGATTAGCGTCCAATAATTGAAGCTGCCTACTCTATCATCTTAATCACTTTATCTTGTGACACCCAAAGTTAGGAGTACAGACAAAACATCCAAAATATATTGCTGTCTAAATCATTTTGGTGTCGACTGGATGCCTCCTTTCATTGCATATGCACTTATTTGGTGTCAGAGGCAGATTTTCAGAGCTTGGGTTTTGTGCCTCAGACTTACAGTGCGGTTCAGCTACTGTGTCTAACAGGTGAGGGTAAGCAGGAACGGGCAGGTCAGAGCGCTGCTCTACCTGACACTAAAGAGTCAGAGGGTCAAGAAGACATAAAACCTGATGCAAGCAACCGCCGGTCCGACTGCCAGCATGAAGCGGTAAAGGTCACTCATCTCATCAGAGCAGCCTGATGAGCAGCTCACTGATGAAGACTCCAGCAGCAAGGATGAGGAGCATGAGCAGCACGGTGAGGCCGCGCCGTAAAACCAGCTGGCGGACTGACAGAGCCACTCCCACGGTGACGCTGGCTGTTCCACTCTGGCCCAAACCAAACACCTCCAGCTTCCCCTCCTCTGGGATCACAGAGCTGGAGCGACCCGTCTTCACCTCGGCCTGTTCCTCAGCAGAGTCTGGGGTTTTGTTCGAGAGTTGTAATGAGGGAGAGGGAGAGGAATGGATTTAAGTTTCACATGGAATCTTCCTAGTGAAGTTTAGCCACACACTAGTTCCCAGAATGAAGGTGTTTATATGGAGGTATAGAAGGAATAGGAAATAAGAAAGTAGCCTTTATTTACCCTTATTTTGTTCCCTTTTTGTTCCCTTGTTCCCATCTGTGACCTGGACTCCTGCTCTCACCAATGCCTATTCAGAGACATTGATGACAGCTATCTGCAATGCAAGTCAACTAAAAATACATCTTTTTAGCAATTAAAAAAAAAGAAAAAAGAACATTTTACTACACAATATTAGTATGGAAAATGCTGGGCGCAAGATTTAATTTGCAGAGAGTAACTTGATTGCAAGGTTTTATCTGCAAAAACAATTGCATTGTAATGATGCTTGAATCAATGATATTCATCCACGGACAAGGGATATCCCAGGTGTCGGCACTCACCTCTTCAGTGGCTTTCTTCCAGTTTAGTTTATACAGGAAAATTAGAAAGAACGTGGACTGTATCAAGACACAAACGAAAAACCCTGCCCACAGCCCTAGAACAGAAATGGAAGGAGGGAGTTATTAGCTCTAGTGCAAGTCTGATTAGACTGTTACAATATAAATCTGATCTGTCCTCACCTACAATGCCCATTTTTGCAGCGAACATCAAAGACACTCCAATGGGGAAGCCAATGAAGTAGAATCCCACCAGGTTACACAGAGCACCAATCATCTGCTTCCCTGCTCCCCTAACAATGCCTCCTGTCACACCCTGTGGAGGTAAAATACACATATATCCAAATTCTGCGCACAGCACTAGCAAGTCTGGTTGGCTTTGCTCAGCATTACTTTGTGCAGCAGAGGCGCTCACCGAAATGGCATCAGCAAGGTGGATGAAACCATACATGATCATGATATCAGCGACCCGCTGAACAATTTCTCTAAAAGACATGCAAATAGAGATTATTTTTCAGATACTGAAATCATTGGCAAAGGCAGCTGAATACAAAGTTGAAGGGAAGAGGCTTTTGAGTGCTTAGGTGAAATAAGTGCATCTACCGTAATGAACTCCAGCCAACTAATCAATAACAGTAATTGATGGATTTGCAATAAACTGGAAATGTCTGCGGTAGTAATTCTGTCCCAGCCTGAATTGATGGCGCTGTAAAGTGTAACTGAAGCAAGGAGAGAGGCTCACTTCACTGTCAAGGATCAGTGTCTTTTGAGGTTAATACATGATGAATTACATGATGGGAATACACAAGCGTGACTGTCTGGCTTTCTGTGCCAGGGTTTGCCTGAGAGTTTTGGTTTCATCATATTGCGAATGCAGAAAAGTGAATGTTATTTGTCCAAATCTGTACTTACTGCTCCGTGGTGAAAATGTATCCAATCACATCCTTAGATGCACCAAGACAAGCTCCAACAAAACATGAGACTATAACTGGATTGGGCATGAGAAATACAGTACATATTAAGTAAAGCTGAACAATGCATGAATGCATAATGTAGATTAGTGTGCATTTTTAAATCACAATTGACAGAGAGAGCAGAAGATCTAACAGATCTTTTGGTAGCATGATTTTGATGTAATGAACAAAAATGACCTATGTGTTTGTAGAAAGTGTGGTTTATTGATCAGAACTAAGGAAAACATGTTAACAGACCCAGAAGAAAGAGCTCTCCTCTGTAATATAACTTGACACACTAGCATATAGGCAGGCTTTATTTATGCATTGATTCATACGTGCACAGATGAGGGAGACCTTGCTGGACAGCTTGGCCTGCTCTGTGTTCCCAGCACCAAGAGCATTTCCAACTCGCACGCTGGCAGATACAGAGAACCCCAAGGGGAACTGTGGGATAGGAAGAGGCAAGGAACGGATCATTGTAGCAACCAATTATCTTAAAGGAATACACCAAGATTTGGGGAGATTTGCTTGTTGTGAACATAGACACCAAAATCATTCATGTGTCCCCGCTAATCATTCGCTCCAGTGCTCCATGCTGACACTTTAGCATACAATATGTTGAGTGTGTAGAAGACTATTGAACATAAGCTTATGTGCATACTGATCTTAGCTTCTCTCAGTAATTTTCCTCTCCTATGATAAGTTCTTCTTCAGTACTTTTCCAACAAACTAAAGTTGATAACCAGTTCCATATACGGAGTGTGATGTTCCGCTAATCTTCAATATTCCACTGTTGCCATGTATTAGTTGTGTCTGCCCAATCCCAAAACTGCACACGCACATATGCACAGACACTGACTAGTTTGTCTACCTTATCCTCACATTTGTTTCCACTCTTGTTTGTCTCTTTTTTTATAAAACTGTTGCACTTTCCCATAAGTTTAGTTCAGGCTACTCAGACAGACTATCTCTGTACACTGTTCTCCATATATTGTATACATGTAATAGTTAAGAATTTGCTGAACAACACTGAACCAGAGCAAGGCTCATTTCTTCAATAAGTGATAGTAGTCGACTAGCATTTTTCAAACTATCGTTTTTTTATTATATGTCCTATAGATTCATAACATTTAAAAATAAATGTCGTTAACTCATGTTGCTAATGTAGCAAGGTTTATTTTTGGAACTATTTCAGGTGAGCAACCACATTACACTGTACCATGATTTTTAGCTGTACACAGTCTCCCATTGCCCAACATGTTCACATCCTATGCAGTGGTCCCCTTTTTTTATATCATATTTCATGTAAATCTCCTCCACAAAACCACCAGTTGACTGCATATATCATTTAAGATTACTTACCATTTAGCTTTAGAGCTGCTACAAGTTCCCCTTTTCTCACTTTTTAGATGCTTGTGGAAGAAAATTTAACATACATGTAACAGCTTAACTGGTCTCCATCGGGGAATGCACTGTTTCATGATGAATGGTTACCTCACTGTAACCTTTGGGCCATAACTTACTAGGCCAGAGGTCCCTTGTCACAAGTGGCTCCTGGATGTCCCAGACTATCTGTAGATTCTCTAAACTAAGACATAACATATGATGCTGTAACCCTTTTCTGTGACCTGTTCCCATGTCTGCACACTGTGCGTCCTTGAAAGATGCATAAAGACCAGCTCAAATCTATTCTCCTTCGAAGAAGTGTATGTAGCCTATGTGCTGTGTGCATCTCTTCCTCTCATGAGACCCCTTTTAATAAATATATACTCAAGTAAGACGAACCTCTGACTCCAGAACTTTTTCCTCAACAATGCTAGTCAGTCACCGACTAGCTATCACTCAAGAATGATCTACACAGAACACATGGATGATCTATGTTGTCATCACTTAACAAATAAGCTGACCATTCTCCCCAAAGCTTGGTGTATTCTTTCAAGCACATCTTCAAATAAGCCAGAACTTTCTCAAAGGTGTATGCGTAATTATTTCAGCAATCCAAAACATACTGGCAGAAGACCAAGGTAAAAATAAAAAAGTGAAGAAAGAGTGAAGAAGTCCTAATTATAAGACAAAATGTACTGTAAGGGAGTTACCATGTAAGCAATAGCAGCCAGCTCGTAAACTATAGACTGAGCTCCCAACTCAGCCTCACTAATCACACCTGCCAGGAATGCTCCGATCTCATACAGCCACCACTCCAGACAGTGCATGAGCATGCTGGGAATGGCCAGGTGGATGAAGGGACCCCACTCCTGCAGGCAGTCCTGTGACCAGCCTAGGAGTAAAAGGTTCATGGGTCAATCGAATGTAAACAATGTAACTTCCCCACTGAATCTACCATAACAAATAACTGGTCATGATATGTTGGATTCATCTAAATGTATTGCTAACCATTTAGAGAGTAGAATAGGCATATAAACCTGTTGATAAACGACAGACTATAATTTTACTGACAAATTGTGAGACTTAACTCTAACTTCTTTAACTTGGAAGAGCTGTGTCACCGCTAACCTCTCTCCTATAGAGCACTAAAAGAGCGGAGCTACAGTTGTCAAACATTACTTCGTGGAATGTTAACAATGGACAACCAATTAAAAAACTCTGAAAACGTGAATAACGTAAGAGGCACCTGAGAAGCAAACACTTGATCAAGGCCAGAACGAATCCAGAGAACAGAAAACATTTTAATAGCATCAAAGTTATATTGTGGTCTAATGACAAGTTATCCCTCCATTCAGCTCACCTTCCCATGTCGCCTTGTGAAGCCCCCGAAAGCAGATATACACATACAAGAAGACAGCCAGGGAGTACTGCGAGATGGCGTTGGCTGCCGCAGATCCACTTTGGTGGGGTCAAGAGGGTCAAACAGGTTTATTTACATCTGATCATCGGCATCCAAACATAGATATGAAACAAGGCTTCAGATAAATGTTGTTTCCAGTTAATTATTAAGATTATTACAGATATTTCAGAGTATAATTTAGCTCTAAAAACATGCTATAGCCTTTAAAGACTTCATTGTTGCTGGGTAGAGGAAGAGTGGTCGGCGTACTCACGCGACACCCAGATCCAGACGATAGAGGAAGATGTAGTTGGTAATTACATTTAGGACATTCCCCATCGCTCCGGTTATCACCTGGGGCCACATGATGCCCTGTAAGCCAAAGCACACTCAAAAACAATGTGTTGACACAGTATATGTTCATAACAACACCTATTGACTGAACAGATGTTGTTATTAACCTACATTGTGTGAAAATGCACAACATTAACTCATCACTGACATGAATAACAATCTTTCAGTGATTACTGTGTATCACACCAGTGGTTTTGTAGCCAAAATGCACCTGATTCTGAAGATACCTCCCTTGCAGCTGGTACATGAAGGCAGCCTGCAGAAACAAACATAGGACAATGAATTGGATTAAATACAACGGCAAAATGCAAACCGCCAGGCAACAGGAATGGATATTTTGGTGTTTGTAAGAACACAGAGCAAACTGAACTCACTGGCAAAGCAGGCATGAAGATGTTCACATACAGCTGGGAGAGTCTTTATGGCAGACGGAAATAAAGGAAAGTTGTAATTAAGCAGACGCAATCGTGCTGCACTGAATAACATGATGATAGATGATAGGTAAGTGTTGAATTTGTGCTGTTCAGCAGCTGTGATGCACTGATGATAAAAGGTGTACGTCTGGTTTTGGTGGGGAGTGGAAAGCGTTCACCTGGCGACTTCTGGGCTCTGCCTGACAGCCAGCAGAATGGGCTGAGTGTTAATGAGGACGGCCCAGCAGGGGAAACAGGATAAGAGCAGAATCAAAACCCCCCTTTGCAGTATCACTCCTACTCGTTTTAGGTTACCGCTCCCATAAGTCTGCATGAAAGAGATTGAACAGTGAGTCAGGGATACAAAAAATAAAACAATGCTTGCTCATGTCCACAACAAAGGGCATAACTGATACAAGAAAACAAACTCGATCCAAAAGAGCCTTGTTGAGCTGGTTTCAGGTGGACCTGAGGAATACTGGGAACACAGCAGTGGTGGTTAAGACCTGCTTAGATAAATAAAATGAATGAATAATCTCTGTTGAGGATACTACCTGAGATATGAGAGTATCGCAGGCCGATGCCAAACCGGAGCCAATGGAAATACCCGTGACATTTATTACCTATATTGAAATGAAACATTATTAAACAAAAATCTTGATAGACAAGAAAAACAGGTTCAGGCTTGGATAGATAAATGGTTGGATGAAATAAGTAGATAAATTCAAGAGCAAAGCTAGAGATAGGATGACAGCAAACCAGAGACCAGAATGCCAACATAAATAGATTTTGGAAAACTGTAGCTCTGAGCCCTCTCACCGCTATTGCCAACGCCACCCCTGCCAGCTCTGTTTTCCCCAGGTGACCACAGAACACCATGCTGACGAAACCGATCAGAAACACCATCAGCTGTGAAATGACCTGAAATGCAAAAACAAACAAAATCATGTTCCCTCCTTTTTTTTTTTTTTTTTTACCTTCGAAACATAAATCATCCTCACCGAACATAAATTAAATGGTGCAACTGTAAGTGCAGTATAGACCTGATCAACACATTAGAAAACATTATTTAAAAAGACCTTGAGTATAGGCCTAATATATATCATATTGTAAATTGAATGCATCCTCAAGATCTTTTGCCCAGCACTTGCTAAAATAACTGCTACACATAACTTTCTGGCCAGCTTTTGATTTTGAGATTATGACAAAAATTTCAAAGGATCTTGGAACTATTTTTGGCCCGTTTCTTCTGTCTAAAAATGCAGTCAAATGGGTATAAACTGTCAGCCTAAGGTCTACAACTTATAAATAACTCATAAATTGAGCAAGCACAAGCTTTGCTAGGGCTGAGATACAATATATCACACTTTATGTGTCTGATATTTGAACTGGAAAGGCTTCTAAAGCATGTATTAAGGGCACTAAAAGGGCTAAATCTGTAATAGCCTTCAGAAGTCTCTAATAGTCTTTCAGGTCTTTGGAATATGGCAGTATTTTTTTTATATGCAGTCCCAATGGTTTAGAAGTGTTTAATATGTTTATCACCGGTGTAATAAAGTAGGTGGGAATTAAAAAAATGGGACAATCCTTGTCTTAAAACCAAAGTGGCCATTTAAGGCCGGGATCAGACCCCTTCTAAATTCATGTATCCACATTGTTGAGTCCCTACCATGTCTGACTAGTGTTTTGATGAATGCCGATGAATGGCAATTCAGAAATATAACAAAATTATGTATGTGGCAAAACACTTTTTAAAATTTTTTTTTTAATAGAGATACAGGTCTACAAGCACCAACAAAAGGGATGTACCAATAATAAGTCAAAGATACACGTTCAGTCAATCATTCTCAATATTATTAAATACAACCTTTATAACTAGGACAGCATCTGGCATTACTAAAACCTTGAGCCTGGTAGTAAATTTTAGCTACTTGGTGCATCCAAATGCAGTCTTACCACTGGTCCTGCAAGTTTCAAAAGTTGAACAATTTCATTCTTGTAGTCCACAGGTATCCAGAGCTTGATGCTTTCCAGGCAGGTGCCACAGCAGGCTTGTGAGTCAACACCATGAGCAGCATCAGTAGGTGTTTGGGCTGTTTTGTGTTGTCCATTCACTCCTTTTGTGCGGAAAGTTTTTGTTGCTGAATCTTCCATACTGAAATGAGATTCAGCACAAGACAGAAGTCTAACCTATGACTAATTCCCTTCAGAAACAGGCAAGGAGGCTGAGGATGTTACAATCAAAAACCAAGACAATGCCCGCCCACCCTGCTCTCTCTCTGTGAGAGCTGGCATGTGAGCAGGGGCGTTGCTAGAGTTTCTGGCCCGCTCCGCCCCCGGCCCTCCGACACGCTACACACTCCAGGAAAACTTTGGACCTAGTCAAAAATAATGTGTTAGTTATCCTTTTAGTTATTCAAGGGTGGCACAGCTCTTACTGTTAGTGTGAATAACCAAAAGCCTCATGTGTCAGTGTGTGAATATACATATCTATTATTAACAAACACATTGTATGAGTAACAGATTCTATTGTGACGTTACATTCTTACCAAAGTGAAGGACAACTTAAGAAACTAGATAGGTAATGATACATTATCTTCACCATCAATGTAGTAATGAGCTAAAATGAAATCCCAGCCTCGATTGAGAGCACCAATTACCATCACTGGTCAATCTCTAAACCTGGTAGTCAAGTCAAGTCAAGTCGAAGTTTATTTAAAGTGCAATATCATACCAGGGTGTCTGAATACACTTTACAACAATGAAACAACATTAAAAGAATCAAGGAGAGACATAACAATAAATTATGTAAAAGTTAAACAAAATAATATCACAAAAAATAATAGTGGTAGAGAAATTAGGAGGTTTAGGGTTGATTATAGAAGAGTGAGAAAAGGTAGGTTTTGAGTTGTTTCTTAAAAGCTGCCAATGAAGGGGCAGTTCAGTTCTGACGGAAGTGGGAAGGTTATTCCAGAGGAAAGGACCACGGTCAGAGAAAGCTCGACAGCCAGCTGACTTTTTGTGCATTCTGGGGATGGATAAGTAACCAGAGTAACCGAAAGGTAGTTGGGTGCAAGTCCATGAACTGCTTCATAGGTTAGTGTTAACATTTTAAAATCTGATCGAGCTTGTATGGGCAGCCAGTGAAGGGAAATCAGAGTGGGTGTGATATGATCAACTTGGTAATGGTAATTGCCCTCTTGTGGCTGAAAACCATATAAAATCAAACAGGGACTGGGCACAAACGCAGGACCTTGCAGTCCCCAAGACCTGACACTACCACTGCACCTAAAGGGCCCAGCAGCTATGTGCCCTTCAGTGCTGCTACAGTTCAGTATGCTACCTGTTAGCCTGTTAGCTTGCTCACTAAGTCAATATATTGAGATATAACATGAGGAAATTATTGTGGTAGAAAGTTGAAAAAGGATCCTGGTGAAAATAGTTTTTTATTGTCACCTGTTGGTAAGTCAAAATGATTGTCCTTCAGGGTTTCCGTAGTCAGTTTGATTATAACTGCAAGCTACTGCTTTTCCTGGATGTTGCCACAATCTGAAGCTTTCCGAGAGTTGAATTTGAAATTGTGGCATTGAAAGTTTGGGTAGAGTTTGCAGATTTGTACTACATGTAACATCAATTTTGAAACTGTTTTCCAATGAAATTGAAACTTAATATTGAAAAACTGAATTTCAAACAAGTAAATACAAGTTACATGCTTTAAAAATTCTGATTCAAGTTAAAAATCAACAGGATTGGTTCAAGTTACCGCATGGGAACTTCATCCACTCTTATACCCGGTGTTCTTGTTTTGGGATCGACCTTTGGCTGTTAGATCAACTGTGGGGAGGACACAAAAATAGATGCATAATGATAAACCCTAATGTCTTGAAGAGTCATTAGGGTTTATCATTAGGGTTGTTGCCTCAATCTGTAAAAGTAAAGTTTACAAGTGTTAGGTTTAGCAAGAATGTGGAAAATATGTTTTTTCAAAGTCTGCCAAGCTAAACTGGCATTCAACATTTCTCAGCTATTCTGTCGGTTTACAAAACGATGTTGTGTATCACAGTGGGACTGGAGGTGTTACTTTGAGACGGCCCACACACACACATTAACACAGACCCACCTAGTTACATTGACAAATACTTAAGTCTTTACACACACACACACACACACACACACACACACACACACACACACACACACACACACACACAGGTTTACACTCTTTCCTCGAGGCTCCACATCACCCTTAGTGCCCCCCAATATTACACTGAGGTTTGTGCTATTGCAGTTGTGTTTCTCTGTGTGTGCTATTATATAAAGTGTTATTGTGTCAGGCAGTTTTCTTACAGTAACAAGCATTTTGACCCATTTAAATTGATTTTTTTTTTTTGACATTTTGGGAGATTACTATTATTATTGTTTATATTTGCAGCAATCAGGTAACCAAAGGTCGGTTAAGTTGAAAAATGTACTGTTTGGAGTCATCTGAAAATGAAAGACCGAAAGATGTTGGGTTTAATTGAAGATTATATTTCTTTTCGATAAATTCTGTTGAAAATGTCTTGGATTTTATTTCCGAGTATTTTCTTTTTTGTATTCTTGAAAAAGAATTGTTGTGAATCAAGAGTTTGAATTTGAATAAAGACTATTTTTTGTGCTTTTGAGTGTTATGGTTGAAGCTTTGCTTTTAGTTCTTTAAAAAGTAAAGACTCAATTGACTTAATTTTGAGTCAGTTAAAAGAGTGTAAAGAGAGTCTTTACACTTCACACAGTTTTTTTTAAGTGTTTTGATTGAAGTGTGTTATTACATTATGCACTATCTACATTATGAGCTGCTATAAGGCCTGATAGGCTAATGATAATGTGTCTGAGAAACAACTGTATGCCTGTTTCATTTCTGTTTTTAGACTTGTTTAAATTATTTCATGTTTAAATGTTAATGAAGATAGTTGAAATTTTCCATCCCTATTGCAAACTAATTATTGTCAGCCAGCTTCAAAATGTCGGTAAACAAAGCTTTCAACCTCCCAATAAAAAAAACAATGTAAAAACTAAATGAAGTCTATGCAATGCAACTGGATTTGCTGTGTTTAACTAGCTCATCTACCTAGCCTGCATATTTATGTAGCTCCCACTTTGCTGATTGTTGTCAAGCCATTTCATGGTTGTAGAGACGCAAAAATGTAATGAGAATATGCTCAACTCACTTCCTCCACCTTCAGGTAGATAAATCAGCCAATTACAGTAAAACAAGACACATACTTGTCTCCTATTACCTCATTATGTGACATGATTTTCTTCCCTCGTCCTCGCAGAGCAACACCTCTCTGGAGGATCAATATTACCTCTCTCTCTGGTTGTGGCTCTCAGACTCTCCCATTGGGTGGTGCTGTTTTGCTCTAATTGAAATTTAAACTCTTAAAATTTCTGACACGCCAGGCTGCTTCATTGAACTTTTAATGGATTTCTAATCATTTAATCAAATAATATAAGCATTTGTTTCTCCTTCAATTGGTGCAAGTCATTATCACAGTCAGGCAACATTACAACATACAGTCAAATATAGAGTAAAACACTGGGTTCATAGCTTTTTTATTTATTTATTTATTTATTTTTGCGATTTCAACTGTTTCCTTTGCCTGGGGGGCCGTGGCAGTGGAGACGAGAGGAGAAAAGAGCAGAGGGGGAAAGGAAACGAAATGGAGAGAAGAGAAAATTAGAGGAGGCCAACGAGAGAGGAAGGGGGGGTGACACCTAGCGTAGGCTCTCATTCATTTTACTGGTTCAGTGATGCAGCAAGGCCCACCAGGTCCACCCACCCACCAAATTGTATTCCTGCGGCCCCCCCCCCCGTCCCAACCACACGCACAGAATCACACACACGTAAATATGTTCCACCAACCAGCGGGGCTGGCGTCCGCCGTGACGTCACACTGCAGTTCTTCTCGGGCTCCACTGGATGACAGTGGCAAGTCACCGCTTACATATGATGAGCCGTCATTCATAATGGCGACCGTTTCAGTGTGTGTACGTGAGTGCATTTGTATATGTGTTTGTGTTTGTGTGCATGTGCGTCGGGTGGGGTTTGTGTCCGATGGGGTAGTAATGGGGTATTGAGGAGGTGGAGTGGGTTTAGCAGAGGGGGTAGGTGGGTTGATGTAGGTGTAAGGGAGGGCGGCGTGGAGGAAGGAGGGGCGAGGGGGGGAGTAAAATCGCAAATGAGAGGAAAATTGTTTTGAGTCACAGCAGATTTGGTGGAGCGAGATAAGGGCTGATGACGGTGGTGGTGGTGTGATGAGGATTAGGGTGGGGGGGTAGGGTTTGGAGAGAGTAAAAGAGAGGAGGGGGGATGAGAGGGTGTATGGAAGAAGGTTTTTGGGAGGGGTAAGAGTATTTGTGCGCACAGTGTGATAGCGGGTGTGCATCTACGCCTGTGTGTGTGTGTGTGTGCGTGTAAGCTGGAAAATTTTTCCTGACTACGAGAGAGGGGAATTGAGGGAAAAGATGAAGAGATAGCTGGTTTAGATAATGGCGGCCAGAGAGGCGGATGGGGTGGGGGAGGGGGGGGGGGGGGGGGGCAGAGTGTGTCACACAGAAAAGATAGTGTGATGGAACAAGAAAGAGTAGTGCAATGATGAGACAAAAGAGGTGAACGTTTGATAGACAGAAAAAAAAGGGGAGACAGTGCATAGGGTGCACGGAGGGAGGTGCAGGCCATGGATGAGAGGATGGATGGCTGGGGATGGGGGGTGGGGGGCAGGGGGGGGGGAATTGAAGGAGTGCCAGGGTGATTCAACGTGTTCCTCTCCCTCCTTTGTTGGCTACGTTGCGGGTAGCTTGGTGGTGAGGGCTTTCGGCGAGAAGCAAGGGAACAATGACGCAGAGGGACTCGTAGCGTCTGCTGGGGCTGATAATGATGATGGTTAAAATGATAACAATAATAAGTAGCTTCTCGTGGAACCCTAAACCGCCGGCTTGTGACGCATACGTCACAGATCATCACACATGACACACTGCACTGGACACACAGGGGCTATCTCACGTTGGCAGTGTGTGTGAGAGAGAGAGAGGGAGAGGGGGGGAGAGAGAGGGAGAGAGAGAGAGAGGGTGGTCAGAGGGAGCAAGCGAGACACAAAGAGAGACAGAGGTGGAAATAGAGAGAAAGAAGGAGGGGGGGGCGAGAATTATGCTCGGAGTCTGTCACCTGCATACACTTCACATTCACATATGGGACGCACATGGGAGATGTGTGATGGAAGTCAAAAACGAATGAATGTGTGTATTTGTGGCTGCCCCTTTTGGACGTTTGCAATCTTGTGTAATTGCGCTTCTATTAATACAGAAAGAAAAAAGAAAAATTCAAAGCCAGCCACTCAAAGAAAGCTAAGATGCAGCATTTTCAAATGTGGCAAAAAAATGTACACGATGGAGATGAGGTTACCACATATTTTTGACCACAATTTTGGTTTAAATCAGAACTGATGCAATGTCTCCACCTACTTAATTTGAATTTTTGAGCTCTTCAGTGATTCTGATCTATTTCATCAAGAACAAATAAGAGGAGCGTGGACTCACCGCACTGAAATAAGAAGAGACGATACAGATGAAAAGTAATTTAGCCGTGCCCGAAGCAAAAGAAAGTTTAGTGTCTGTGCTTTTGATGAAGACATGATTTTCTTTGGTGAGTCACATAAAAAGTACTCTAGCTAGTCATGGTGACGCAACACTCGCATTGTTTGGATGTTTCAATGCATTATAAAAGTATGGTTTGATTTTTTTTTAGCTGTTGTTGAGATGACGTTTTCTGTATTTTTAACTTCACCATTTTCATAAGGAAGGTTGGCTGAGGCTACAGTTTAGGTCCTAGGAACAAAGGCTTTCTGGACCCATGTTTATAAAAATCAGTTCACAATCCTAAAATATAATTGTCAATTTTCTATAGTAATTACAGACAATTGTGGCTTAATCAGTTCCTTGTCTGACCTGCTCAAAACAGGCATCAAGGGAACACAATTTAAATTCCACTATTGATTTAACAGTACCGTCCTAATGCAATGGACAAGCCTTCCCAAGCCCCACCAAGCCTGATTTCTCCACCATGACTCATCCACCCTCTAAAACAATGCGGCACTGTGGTGCTCAGTCCCTCATGACACACTGTCCTTTCCATAGCACCCTTGATGAAGCTGCTGGTTTGTCCGCAGGGGTAAACACAAACAGACAGTGCTACAATGTGTCTCACGGACCGTTCACATGGGCGTGAACACGAACGTAAGAGCGGAAAATCCAGGAAAATATCAGAAGCAAACAGGTTTTTGAAGACATCTTGTTTCATCCACTCCAAAAGCTTCCCATTAAGCTCATGGGGTTATTATGTATGACTGGAAGAAATCTATTATGTGTGTGTGTGTGTGTGTGTGTGTGTGTGTGTGTGTGTGTGTGCGTAGTGGTGGAGGGGGAAGTTATTATATATGTGACAAATTCGTGCTCGGAAATGACTATGCGGACCATGCTTTGTTGACTCATGGACTGAAGAGGCTCATTGACTGTGGCAGCTGGTTGACCTTGGAGAGAAAACAACCTGTTTTTATCACTTTCGGTTTTTCTTTCAGGGTTTTTTTTTTTTTTTTCCTTTTCTGAGGAAGTGAAGCAGGAGATGTATGATCTGACATGAGAATCACAGAGCGGCAGAGAGCGGCAGCGACCTCACCCAGAGTGCTCTAGGCCTCAAATACACGAGCAGTTTGAAATGTTTTAAAAATATCTCCGCTCCTTAAAAATCTACACAGAGAACCTCATTTTGGAATTGGATTGAAGACAGTTTAATTATTGTATCTCCTCAGTCCAAAGTCCGAAAGGCAAAAGGTCTTAAATACAAAGTAGACAGATCTTCGTTTGGGCCTAGTGGCCTTCATGTGGAATTATATGTTTTGGGTTTAGCAGCAGCACCAACAAACATTGGCAAGCCGCATCCTTTCAGACATCAACATACAAATGATTTTAGCTGTAAGTGCTTATAAGGAATGGTTACATCCATTCCAGCCGTTTGAATTCAAAAATCCCATTTTTCCCACCTGAAAAAAATTGCTGGCCTCCAACCAGCCTTCACTGCATTCTTTGTGAAGACCATTTCATTCCCAGACTTCACTACGGCAACAGCGTCCTTGTCCCAGCGTCCCACATCACATATAAAAAAAAATCCAGTATGTTCTGGACGCAGCTGCCCAAAAGCACTTGTTCAAGAGACCACATCATCCATCGCCTCAAAATGTGCCATGCCTTTTGCAACTTTTCTCCTTTTCTGACCTTTTCCAACATAACCCACGACTCCTGTCTAGAATCTGCAGATGTCTCCCTGCTGGTCTTCTGCATCCAGAACCAAGCGCCGCAGTCTCGCTGTCTTACTGGCCCCACTTTTGGAAACTCACTCTTCCAAGACTCCCTAGAGAAGCAGACACACACACACGCGCGCACACACGCACACTTCCCTCAAAAAAGCTGCCATAACTTTCCACTTCTTACTTTCTTTCAATATGTATTTCGATCTCCTTCTGCATCCTCCTTCACTCCTGATTAATTTGTGTAGAGCACATGAAAGTATTAAGTATTATTAAAACTCGTTTCTGTGCTGGGCTAAGCTATATCATTATATATATTTTAGATGTAGTTTCTATAGTTTAGAAATTCATATTGTAGAATTCATATTGTTTTATACTTCATTTTTGTCCCCCACAATGAAATTGGGGGAGGACTACGGATCGGTCTCAGTTTGTCTGTTTGTTCGTTGATCCGTGCATCTGTCACATGCAATATCTCAGACACTGTTGACTGTTTTTTGACAAAACTTGGGGGAATGATGCATCTCATCGCTGCTTTTCAGCATTTTCAAAATTACACTGATTGGCTAAAGGGGAGCACTACATCATTTGCTTGTACATCCATTCGTCACACACTATATTTGATATTTTCTTTGCCTAATATCTGGTCAGATTTGGGCCAAAGGCGGCTGTAACAATTCCAAGTCCAAACCAGGTCAGATATTTGTTACTAATTGGCCCAGAGGGAAGCCGTTTCGACTTTGTCTTTGCTTGTTAACAATATAAAGTTTCCAACTCAGTATGCGGTGGGGAAATATTCATAATCAATATGTCTGCCTCATTGACAGTGTTGCCATGGCAACACCGTGAACATTCTAACACGAGCTCTGTGGTTTTTTTCACACCTGAATGTTTCCAGTCACTTGAAAGTTGCATAAACCACTTAACTAAAATGTTTCCAAAATGAAATGCTTTCAAAAACACGCATACTATGTGTCTATGAATACAAAAGTGCCTTAGAATAATTAATTCATAAATTCACAAGAAACATGCACAAACCCACACACAGACACACACACACACACACAAAACAAATGTGTGCACACGCATGCACTTCTACACACACTTCCACATATGCACCACATGCATACAGTAGTGTTCATTTGCACAGGAATTAGAGTAATAGCAAAAGAACGAGAAACAAAGCAGCGAGGTTAAACAGCGTGAGGAGATGAGAAGCTGCCGGTCCAGACAGAGATTTTGATTTTCCTGTAGCCAACTGCTGTTAAGGCACATAAAGCAAAACCACCAGCAACTACTAATACAGATGGACTGAATTAATCTCATTCTTGTTCAGGGACATGAAAGTGGATGGAGGAAATTGGGCAGAGGAGTGGAGGTGGCGAGGCGGGGGAGGGAGGAGGGGGGTGTTATTGGGTGCTGGTGATGAGGCTTGAAAAGGGATGGAGGAGGGGTTGAGGGCGGAGGGGTGGGGGGTAGAGGGGGTGGGGGGTGGGGGTACTGGAGAGTATGAGTTAAACGCAAAGAGAATTAGAATGAACGATGACAAGATCTGCTCCTTATCGCCCTCTTTTTTTTTATCCTCACTGGGGAATTTAAACAGACAGATAGAAAAAAACAATTTCGTTTCTCTACATGACCCACACAGCCATCAGATACAGTTTGCTGCAGATTTTATTAGTTAGATATTTCACATGGAAATGTGAATAAAATGCGACCACATAGTGACTGACTGACAATTTGGAAAATAGCTAATGTTGCTGTTGAAAGGTTACCTGCTTCTCACTAGAGGAGCAGAAACAGTACTAAACCTTTTTTTTTTTTTTACATTAATCTCTCACTGTCTTACAGCCAGTGGATAACGGCCTCCATTTAACACACAGCTTTTTGAAACAATCCCTTAGCTTTGCTTATGAATAAAAGACTACTGGTGACTCAAGCAGATATTCATGATGAAGAAATCAATGCAATAAGTTTCTATTCATGGAAAAACAATCAAGCTAAAGCCTAAATCAGATCAAATTTGATTGTTTTAAGGTGTTTTTTTGTTTTTTTTCTTTATTAAATTTTTTTTATCAAGATGTTTATCTAATTGAGTTTGCAAAACTGAAGCCTGCAAATAAGAAACATCAGAATATTTATATTTTACATTTAAATAAATGAGGTTTACGTGTCACACTTGGTATAGTGAGGTGTATCATTCCTATTTTCACAACACACTTTATTTATGAATGTGAATTTTATTAATTAACCTTTTTATTCACTCTATTGTCTTCACGTGCATGCACACCCACATACAAGAAAGGAACATTTACTATGCTATACTGATGCTAATGTGGTTTACATCGAATGTAATGTTCCCTTTCATTGTGACCTTTTTCTGTTTGAATTGCTCTTTTGTTCCCCTCTCTGACATTTCCCTCTTTCCTGTCTCTCTGTATGTCTGCATTCGCCTTTGTTTGTGCATAGAGATGAGGTTATTATGCTTGATACCTTTAATAAAAAATCATTTTTTGTTGATAGCGTTGTAGGAGAGACTCTATTTTGTTTAGTTTGGTTATGATTGTGTCTGTGTGTGTGCTATAAACTATTTTAACTGGTCAAACCTTGATCCCACCACATTTGATCCAGCTCTTTCAAGCCTGACCTAAAAAGAGGGAAGAGCAGGTGTAGCAGAAGGAAATAGATGGTAGAGATGGTCGATTTTAGCTTCAGATTTATTTTATATTTTTTCGATTTACAGGAACAGAAACAGCATCATGTTGGCGGTAAATCCTATTAAGAAGAATTCTCTCTCATTAATATTTAATTCTATAGGCGATGTTTTCTTGATATCGTTACGTTGTTTCTTTTCACTGTCAGGTTGATGTCTGTTTCTCAAATTTGCCAGCAAGACTGTAAAAGGCCGAATCATTTTGTAGTCTTTTTGGATTTTTTACATTTCTATTATTTTATTTCCAAACACATGATTCTGCTTCAAATTTCACTTTCATTGAATATAGTTTATGTGACAATGTGGCATGTAACTACAGCTGTGGGCTATGAATGCAAAGCCTGTCTCTTTTGGGTTTGTGTGTATGTGTGTGTGTGTGTGTGCGTGTGTGTGTGCGTTGCCTACAGGTGACTCATCGCACTGCAGATGACCACAATGTTTTTCTGCTGCTTGAGTGTTCATAGCTCTCTTTCTAGCTTTCCCTTTCCTATGATTCTCATTTTCTCCCTCTCTTTCTTCCCTTTCTTCTATTTTTCCTCCGCCGTCTTCTCGCCATTTAAATTCTCTTTATGTCCTCCTTCATGCTTTCTTTTTTCCATCAGTGGGCTTCTTTAGGCGTTACAAAGTCTGCATCCCCAGATTACATAACACCCCATCTCCTATCATTTCTACGGACGCCACAGAAATGAGATGCAACAAATAAGATGTGAGGGACAAAGAAGTAGAGAGGGCATTTACATTTTCGAGGATTTCGTGTGTCTTTGTGTGTGTGTGTGTGTGCGCTGAGGAAGCCGGTGACCAGGAACAGACCAGGTATAATCAGCCATAATGTTATGTTACGATCTGATTGGCATGGCAGGCGTCACAGAGAGGGGCGGGAAGAGGGCTGGGGAGTGGGCTGCTGACAGAGAGAGAGAGAAAGAAAGAGAGAGAGAGAGAAATAATGATGATGATGATGATGAGGATGGTGGTGATGAGGGGCCATGAGGCGAAACAAAGGAACAATGGCAAAAAAGGTGAGGCTCAATTTGTGCTTGCCACTTCCTTTTCTTTTTTCTCCCTCTCCCCTTTCCCCTTTAGCGTCAAACTCACATCAATCACACATCCATTTATCCCATCCCTCTCTCCCTCTCAATTACATCCTCTCCTCCATTTCTGCTTCTCTGCTCCACTGTCATCTGCATCCCGTGACACGCGGCGTTGCTGCTTCGTAATGTTATGTATCATTTCACATGTGTATATTTTTCGTAGAATGGTGTTGGTGTCGAAATGCTACGTCACCTCACTCACAAATCTGAATCTGTTTATCCCCTCGAGTAGAGAAGGAGCCAGACCTGAATTCGGTGGGTGAAATTTGCCAGGTAACAGTGAGCAAACACACACACACGCACACACACACACACACACACACACACACACACACACACACACACACACAGGCGTGCACACAATCACAAATGCACGTACACACACGCCTGAAAATTGCCTTTACTAAAGCATATAAGTCAGTTTTGCTAAATTTAATTGGAAACTTGAATTTTACTAAAATATATAATACTAAAATATAATAAACGTGTGCTGTTCACTGTTCAAAGAATATTAAATCAACTTGCTAGGATGAGCTGATTAAGCACAAAAACGGTTTAAATCAAGGGAGATTGGAGATTGCAGATTGCAGGAAATAATGTTACTTTTTTGCATTTTATGTTTTGTGTTTATTTCTGTAATCTTTTCATGTTCCGTTTCCTTTTCATGAGTCTGTTGAATTATTATTCACATTGACAGCTTATCATTTCATAAACTTAGTAGCCTGTTGGGCACAAAATTATGTTAGAAAAGCACTGATAAAGCGATATTTGGGATGCATTTTCTGTCCAAACACAGGTACACATTTGACAGGCTTGTGTCTGATAAACATACATCTAATTATTTATTTTTTTGTGTATAAATGAATCCTAATTGTTGCAATTACTAACATGCATCATGTTTTGTACAGCATAACATTCATAGTCAAAGTAATCCAAAGTTAAATAACAAAAATTTGAGATTGTAGATTGTACTAATCTGGGTTCACAGTGCACCTGCACACACACACACACACACACGCACACACACACACACACACGCACACACACACACACACACACACACACACACACAAACACACACACCATTTACATTGTAATTACCCCTGAGCCTCTCTCCAGGTCCCTGTGGGGCCTCAGGCTGAAGACGGTCTCAGACGAGTCCCAGTTGTCCCATTGAGGAGATCATTAGCCTGGTTAGAGTAATCCACAACAATCTGTGTGTGTGTGTGCGTACATGCGTGTGTGTGTGCGTAGGTGTGGGTGTTACTTGTGTGCTCATGCGTTAAGCGGCTGTTAAATGGACTCCACGGCCTTTAGTGTCCGTGGACATTAGCTTTATTGGTGTGATCTGAAAAGTTATTTAGTGACAGCTGGGATTTCCCTCCCCAGGGACAGAGGCACTGAGAATTCATGATAGCAGGCATGAATGAAAAGGGAAATGAGCACCAAATTGAAAGACCAGAAAACTGCCGGAAAAAAGGCACAATTGAAGTGATTAATTTTCTTTATATTTACAAGAAAATTAGGTCTACTAGCAAGAATTCTCAGTGCCTCTATATATTATAAATATACTAATAAAAAATCCTTAACATAAGCTAATTTTATTAACTTTTAACCAAAGAATAGTCTAATTTATTCTTACACTATAATAAGAATGAATTATTTCGTTTTGAGACATCTTGTAAAATCAGCAATAAAATGTACCTGTTATTTGATAGTATCAACAAAAAGATGTTTCTCCAAATGCATTTATAAACAAGTTGCTATCACATAATGTCAGACAAAAAACACTGTATTTTATCCAACTCCTCTTTGGAGTCTGGCCCTGCTTTAGTCTTTGTTATGTTGGGGGATTGTCTGTCAGTGCCATAAAGCATCAGACATACTTGTGTCTAATGTATTCTGTTTTTAGGAAATCGATTGTTCCAGGATGGAGCTGCGCTCTACATCAGCAGTGGGATTTGTTTCAGCCTCTTTGTGGAATGAAATAAGGTGTGGGATGATTTTAGTAAATGTGAGCGAATAGTGTGGCTGGTTTTTTGTGTGTTTTGGGGTTTAGTGGGCCTGTGTCAGGGGTTATAGAGCAGCTGTGCATTTGCCTGTCTCGTGGTGCGACAGCAATCATCTGCATGCAGTGCTGTATTGTCAGATGCGCCTCTAGACTCTTCGAACCAACCGTGACCTGGCCAATCAGCAGGCTCTCTCTTTCTTTATCTCTCGCCCTCTCTCTTTTTCCCCTCCCTCTGCCATTTTCCTCCAAACGCTGTTGTTTGGAAAAATTGTCCTCCCCTTGCGCTCTCTGCTGGAAAAGAGAGTGGAGGGAAGGGGAGCAGAGAGGGGGAGAGGGAGAGGGCAACTGATTGCTCCTATTGTTTAAGAGTGAGGCTTGCAGCCTCTTAGGGGATAATTGGCACACAAGGAGGGTAATGTGTTTGGACGGGAGAGAGGAGTGAAAGAAAGAGAAATTAAAAGAAAAGGTGGTGAAAGGGATCATGGAGAGGTTGCTGTGAATGGGTTAGTTTTAGAGGTATGAGGGGAAAAAAATAAATATGAATGGGTGAAACAAACATCACACATGTACACACACAAACAAAAAATATGACAATATTTCATTCATTGGATGTACACAGTGTGTTGTGTTTCAACGCAACTGAAATATCCTGTGGTTTCCTAGAATAGAATAGAATAGAATAGAATAGACTAGAATAGAATAGAATAGAATGTTTTTCCTTTTTGAGCATCGCAGTGATTTTATATTCTGGTGCATGTAAATAGCATGCTCTCATATCTTGATTATTAGAAACCAGAAAATGATAGCTGGGACAGACTCTTACTGGGCAGGATACTGAGAAACAAAAGCATCTTATCTGTGTACTAATATGTTGGTTTTTGTTGTCTGTGAAGTGTTGCTTCATTTGAAAATTATTTTGAAATATTCTTTTAATTCCTGTATACTGGGATATTTGTGATTGGGACAGAAAAAAAGCACATAAACAGCTTATCCTGAAAAAAATACAAAATAATAAAAATAATAATATGAATATTAAATGTTAGCAGGAAATCTGTATGCATTTATGCCCACTCAGTGTGATGGACAAATTTTGTTTAGAGGCCCAATCCAGTGTTTCAGAGCATGAAAGTAGAATCCTGAAGAGTCATAACTAAAGAGAGAAAATTATATTTTATAGCTTTCTATACCTATTGTTGTTCAAAATGTATTGTTGTATTGTACTCTATTTACTTCTATTTTATGTTTTCAAAGAATGTTAATGTAAATAAATACAAAATGCATTTAAAACTCCTTGTATCACAAGCTCAGTCTGTTTCATAATGAAAATAAAAACCAGTCCTGTATTTTGAATACTTGCACAACGGCTAATCTCTGTTTACATCTGGTTTAAGGGTCAGAGTTTAAACACTATATGTACAGCTGATTTTCTTCATACATGATGTACATACACACATTGCCATTAAATCAGCTGTGATTGAGCAAAAACATGCGACCATCACTATAAAATACAGCAGTCCCAATTTGTTCTGTGCTTGCATTTGAGAAGTGTAGACTCTGATTATTTGCGGAAATCTTAAAATTTAAACTGGTAAAGGACGCACACACACACACACACACACACACACACACACACACACACACACACACATATAAGCTCTGGCAATATTTGTGAGTTTGCGATGCACTTGTTCTATTTCTGACTCATATTTTTGTATCTATTTGTGTCCTTAGTTTCCTGTAAAGCACTTTGTGACAATTGTGTTTGTTAAAAGTGCTTCATAAATAAACCTGACTTGGCCTGAAGTGAGGAACAGTAAGAGAGGAACAGTAAGTCCAGTGTACAGGAAATGGTTACGGAAATGGAGCTATTTTGGCAGCAACTGCCACATTTTTAGCAGCTAAGCATTATAATGTGGTATTTTAAAACCATATAGCCGTATAGAGTTTTTTAAATCCATATAACCATAAATAATCAATAAAATAAATGATAGGCATTGCAGAAAGCCCAGTCTTACAAGAACAATCTTTGACCAGCGGGATGACTTGAACATCATGCTGTGAAGATTGTGCTGCAAAAATGATCAACGGTGCGATATTATCCGAAAGAATTGCCAAGAGTTTTGCTTCACTGCTTCATCAAAGACAGGCCTGCACTTTCCTCTGTGTGCCTGTTTCTGTATTTCATATTCCAGTCACAAGCTGTGTGGTGCAACTGCTCAAAGGGTAGGGTTTGGTATTTTGGCATTTTTTGGTTTGATAAGTTTTGTGCCTCGAGGTCTGTCTGGGATAGGATGGCTACACATAAAATACGTGGACATAGACGTTTTAGCTCGATATCCGTGATGAAAATGAATATAGAAAATTATAGAAACGTTTACAATTAGAGCTTGCATGTGTGCTGAAGATGCCGTGAACATCTTAGAGTGTTAACGGTGTCTCTGTGCTTGTGTGTGTGCGCATGTGTTTGTGTGTCTATGCTTGCGTTACAAATGAGTGCATTTGTAAGGCTACTATTTGTGATATTATTTTGCGTGTGTGTGTGTGTGTGTGTGTGTGTGTGCGCGCGCGTGTGCGTGTAGGTGCGTGTGTGTACAGTGTGTCTAAATTGGAAGGCTGTAATTAAATGCGTAGACCTCTCCACTATCTCCTCCTCCAGCCAGCGCCAGTGACGCACAAACCGCAGCACAGCCATGAGTCATCAGGCCCCCAGGATCACCACCCCTCCTTCTATCTCTCCATCCCTGCCTCCATCCACCTCTACACAGCTCTCTATAACCCTCTCTGCCTCTCACTACACATTCCTCTGTCCCACTCTTTCTAAATTACCCACCATTCCTCTCCTCCCTATTGCCCACCCCCTCCTCCCCCCGGCACACACACACACACACACACACACACACACACAAGCAATCACTTTTCCCTATATACTCCTTGAGATTCTTGCTCATTTCCACCTCAATCCGACACACTCCCGCTTATCTCTCGATATCTGGCCATCCCTCCCTCTACTAACCCCCCACCTCCCACTTCACTCGATCTGTCTTTACCCTCTTTATCTCCCCTGTTAACCTTTCCACACCCACCCATGAACTGCTGGGTTAATAAGTTTGCTACAGTTACAGGCAGACGGGCGGAGAGAAAGACAGTCGGAGATCCTCTGAGGAGAGCGGCACACAAAGAGGAAGAGAGAGAGAGAGAGAGAGAGGGGGAGTTGTCGAGAAAACGTAAGAGACAAATTGTGAAGAAGAAATGAAAGACTTGGTGGGAACGGGGAGGAAGACGGCGAGCAAAAGAGCAGCAATGACAGTGTGTGCATTTCAGAGGGAGAGAGACACAAAGCGTGGAGTAGAGAAGACAAGTGAACAAGTCGGAGGAAACGAGAGTGGGAATGAGAGAGAGAGGGAGAGAGAGAGAGAGAGAGAGAGAGAGAGAGAGAGAGCGTGATTTGAGGCATTTGCCACCTGGCGTCCTGAATCATTATCTGACTCATGCTAATCTCTTATCGCCTCAGCCAAAGACACACACACACACACACACACACACACGCGCGCAAACACATTCACAGACACACACATGCGCACGCACGCACACACACTATTGCAGAATGAAAAAAAAAAAAAAGCACAAAAGGAGTCAGAGCAGCATTTGAGTGTCAGACAGCGTGTGAGAAGAGTCAGGGGGCACCAGAGAGTAAGGAGGAGAAACACTCAAAGGACAGAGAGGAGAGAATCTCTCTCAACTGTCTGACGAAGTCTCAGCTGCGTTTAAAGAGAAAAAAGGGGATGTTTCATTTTCATCTCTCTCAACATTTATGATATGAGTAGGAAGGGAGAGCATATTAAATGTATGACTCATAAATGTGTGTGCCTCTGTGCCCCACCAACGCCCTGTAGAGAGGGCTGCATCTACTGCTGCAGGAGGGGGAAAAAAAAAAGGCAATTTCGTGCTTTACTTGGTGTGGTTATCCAATTAGTTACACAAAACATGTGGCTAAGCGGATGTATGCCAATATGCTTCTGTTCCTGATAGATGTTTTATCCTCGGGAGAGCCTTCACAAAAATGTAGCAAAGCCTTCTGATGAAATATTGCATTTTGAGTGCAATAGTTTTTGTATTCCGCAATAGTTTTTCATGTTATGGAGGGGATGATGTACTATTACCCTCCGAGCTGGCGGTGATAATTCGAGGTATTCCGCTCACAAACACTGTAAGCTGTGCGTTCATTAACAAAGCTACGCGGTTTGATTGTACGACGATTTCCCAAACTTTAGGTATTATTTATGTGTTCAAAGTTGTGCACATTAGTCTTGTCTACATCCTGGACATTCCTGATAAACCCGCCTTCTCTTGGAACACGTGAATGAGCTCAAAAATGATACGTGAACACCTTAATTTAGAATAGGATACATACAGTAAATAGTCCCTAGTTGGGAAATAGGTCTTGACACAGTAATCATTACATGAGAAAAACAATAACGACAAGAAAGTTTGCTGCTGTAAGAGAGAACAAAACAGTGTGGAAATGTAACGTTGGCTCTCGAGCAATTTACTTCTCTCTCAAGTCAGCAACGCCTTAGTGCTGCCAGCAGTAAAGAAGTTGTATGCCAACTCTGCAGCTGGGAACTGTTCCATGTTAGCTTCAAAGTTTGTGATTAACAATAGGGACACTGGTTGCAGACATATGCTGGGGACACACAACACATCTTTTACTCTCATTTTAGCACTGATATGGCCAAATTTCAAGCTTGGGAGAGGGTGAAGGACTAGATGCTGATCCATTGGAGAACCTGCCTTTTGCCTTTATTACATAGTGTGTAGCGAAGAGAGACAGAAAAGACTGGGGAGAGAAAGAGGGGGATGACATGCCACAAAGGTCCTGGGCTGGATTCAAACCCAGGATGTCACAGTTTCATGGTATGCACCTTAGACCACTGAGCCACCAGGACAGCCTACTTCAACATACATTTTTAATTTTTATGGTTTGAATTTGGACACATTTCAAGGCACTCCTAAAAGTATGACATTGCCTAAAGCAAGACTTTACGAATACAGACCTTTAATAACCCATGAGAGTTGAGCTCACAATAAAATTATGCATAACAAACTGTTGGCTGGCAATACTATCAGTGTGTGTGATATTCAAATTACTGCCTCCAGCCTACATAGCCTAATTTCTGAGTATATCCCTCTGCCTAAAGTTGGCAGTGTAGATGGACAAATATAGTTATATAGATACATTTGAATTCTGTGTGCACAAAAAATTAAAGTTAGTTTTTGCAGAAATGTCTTGTGAGCAGGTTTGAATTCCATGACCATGAGCTTATCTGTGAATATTACAACAAATTTAGCCTGAGAATTGGTTCTTCTTTACTGTTTTGTGATGAAGAGATTGTGCTCGTTTTGAAGATAGTGTTGTGAGTCCCTGTGGATCTGAGTCATTTAAACTGTAATCTCCTATTCTTGCCTCACTGCCTAGTGTTTGCACCCTTCCTTCAGAATGTCTAGAAAGTTTGAAGTATTTGAAAAGAAAGTGGTCTGTTCCCGGGCTAATTGTTATGCCAACTGCTGAGATAATTGAGAAATAAACTTTCAACAATGTATAATATGCAAATCAACAGACTGACAGCTCCTAAATGCAATCATACATTAGGTTGTTTTAAATGAGATGTTAGGTATTGGACAGGCTAGACAAAGGTATCTGTTTGTGGATACTACTCTAAATTTTGATAATAGGGGAAAGTCAACATGTCCCGTCTGGCAAAAAGTCGCTTTGTTGTTCCATTCATCAGCATTAGCGCTTTTCAGTGGAAGCGTGAATTAGCATCCAGTTGTATTGAGACAGGCGGAGCATTTAGCTCAATCCCAGCTTGTGATGGGATAGATGTCTACTTACTCAGTTGCTGTTGATGCTGCTGTTGTGTCGATGTAAAGTGGAACAGTTTGTCTGAGGACGTGTTGCAGCGGGAACAAAGTTGGGCAGGAGGACTCAGAAGACGACAGCTTCCTGACTATAAAGTGGTAGCGCGAATGCACCGCCATGCTAACTTTCCCAGCGTATTGTGTGATTTCCCGCTATCCAAGTCCAGCTATCAAAAATCTTGGCGATACATTCAATTCTACTCTCTCTCTAAAATTGTGTTTTTCCATCTTCACAGTTTCACTCATATCCAACCAATGTAAGGATGTACTAGGGTTTCCGCTATGGAAACCCTAGTACATCAATTTGTATCGTTGAGACTGGATTACCTGTTCTCCGGTTTACTGATAGCATTAAAAAAATCTTCATCACGTACAAAATGAAGCTGCCAGAATGCTGCTGCAAGAAAATTTGACTACATTTCGCCTATCCTGTCCCCCCCTACACTGGCTCCCAATTCATGCCAGATGTGATTTCTAGGTGCTTCTGCAAACATATAAAACTTACATGGGTACCATCCTCATAGCACCATATATACCACCACACGCCCTCTGATTGCGAGATGCTGGATACTTATCTATATCTATAGCAGTCAAAAAGAAAACTGCAGGCAGCAGAGCTTTCTCTTGCTCTGTCTTTCTTTGGAACAGTCTGCTGCGATTAGAGAGGAAAATTCTATAGATCTCTTTAAATCCAGGCTTAAAACCTATTTATTTTCACTATAATTTGGCCAACCTTAGCTTTCCACAGTTACTGGGAGTGACTCAGTCTCTTCAGAGAGAGGTTAGACAGTTAGCTAGCACCAGTTCAGGCTCCTGCCGATGGGAATTTAGCTTGTGTGCCCTGTTATCCTGGTCTGTGTGCACCTGTTCATTCATGTTGCTGCATGTCTGTCTGTGTGAGTGTGAGAAAGCGATTTAGCTCATCTGCTGTGTGTATTGGTGAGTCTCCTATCTCGTTCCACTTCAGGTTGTGGTTGCGGCTGGGCAGCATCGGTGTCCTTTGTGGTCCTCAACCCTTCCTGCCTCCTCTCCTGGTGGTAGCTGTTGTCCATGGTGACCGAGACGGCGCTGACGTCCCTGGACTGTGTGTCGTTCCTATGATGACCTTGATGATGATAATGACAATGGTGACCGAGCTGGTTGTTTCCCCGCACCAGAACCAGACGTTCACCCAAGGGTTGAAGACGCCCAGCATATGACATCATTGACAAAAGAAAATGGTTGAGAAAACCTAAGGTAAACATAAGAGCGTAAGGGATTATGCCTGTTTTAATTCAAATATTAAGGCATTGGAACACACAAACATGATTTGGTATAAAATTCAGTCACCCAACAACAGAGAAATGCTCTCCATGTTGTATTTCTAGACTTGCATTAGGCTCAGAGGCACACAATCCTCTGTAGGCTAGTAATGTAACATTTGGTTTCATTAGAGTACCAAACATTGTAAAAAAAAATCAGTTTAATGCCAATTTCCAAGACATACAAATATGCTTCACAATATTGGAATTTGCCACAGCATGACAGTGCCTGGTAATTGGTATTATGGCAGGGTGCGCAATCTCCCCATAGCATTCACTATGGTGATGGAGGTAATCATTGGGGCATCAAAATGGGCCGTGGGTGGGGAAAGGCTGCAGGGAGTGATTTGCCTCCTGCCAATCAAGGACATATTTGGATTAAATGACAACTATGACTACAACAGCATCCTGTACAAAAAGCATGCTTACCAAGTTGAATGATTTGGGATGAAAGTAAAACCATACAAATCATGAAGCATGAAGGGTAATCTGTCAGACAAAAGATTCTTTATTGATGAGGATGCAATTCCAACGAGATCCAAAAAGCCTGCCTGTGTGTATACCATCTCCCTCTTAGGATGATGGTATACACTTACTGACAAAAAGCAGAATCAGGGGTTAAGGCAGGATGTGCTACAGAGCTTAAAATGTATCAAGAGCTCCATGTTTCCAGGCAAACTAAAGTTCTAGTTAATGCCCCAGCTGGTGTGCCTTTGACATTGTATAAGATGCCCATAAATAAGGTGTAATCCCATGCTGTCTTAGCAGTGTAGTACTGTATGTGAATGGGATCCCTGAGTTATCCCATGTCAACCCTTTATCACTATAGAATTATAGTGCACAGTACAACATACAAAGTACAAGTAAAAACTGGAAATAACATTGACCAAGTTTAAAGACATAAGTGTAAACGTAATGCCTTTTCGAGCAATTAAAGGTATAATATGTAACATTTCCGCATTAAAATATCTACAAACGACTAGACCTATGTTATATATTTTGTTGAGTTGTGTACTTACATCATCCCAAATGTTTCCAAACCCAGAGAAATCCGTAATTTTATTCAAGGTAACGGTGCGTTTCATTTGGTTGCCTGTCAATGCCGTCATATTCCCTTTACCCCCTTCCGGGGAAACACGGGAAACACCAGATGATACGTCAGAGAGTGAGGAAGGACGTCGGCGAACTAGCTAGCTAGCCACTCTAGCCACTCTGTTGTTTTTTTCATTCTATTGTTTTTATTGCTCACTCGTGATGGATCATGATTATTCATTCCCGTTTGCTGCGCGTTCTGTCGCCGAAGCTGTCCCCGTAAAAAAACTCCCATGATCCCACGCTACTTCACGACGTCATCAAACTACGTCTTTTGTTATTGTTTTGATTGAGAGACCCCTAGCGGCAGAAATTACATACTGTGCGTTTAAGTGCCCCTAAAGAAGAAGTTCAGCTAGCATAATTGCCATGTAATTATGATAATGCATGTCAGTGGCCTTTTGCTTAGTTGGAAATCAACTACCAACTCTTTCAACTTACTGATGTTCTCCTTGGACCGCCGGACAAATCTCTCCACCAGACTCCTACAATCTACATTACCCTCACTGATGCATCCCATAGTACTCATCAGCAAACTTCTGGAGGTGGCATGACCCAGAGTTAAATCTAAAATCTGAGGTGTATAGGGTGAACAGTAAAGGTAACAGCACACTCCCTTGAGTTGCGCCCATAGTGCTCTGCAGCGTGTCTGACTCACTGCTCTGGAAGTGGACAAAATGGCCTTTCGATGAGGTGTAGCCCATAATCCAGGAAACCATGGCATATCAGAGCTCAGAGCTACATCGCTCTGAGCTTCTTCCTAAGCAAGAGGGGCTGCAGAAATAAAAAAAACACGATTCTCACCATGCTTCCTCGTCCCTCCAGGTGGGAAGACGCCCTGTGGAGTGGGTCCATCACCAGTGGGCTAGGGTGCTGCAGGACTAACCTCTTGAAGGTTTTCCTTATGTGATGTCAGTGCCACTGGCCTGTAACAGGCTAGCTAGATGAAAACATCGAGGTGGCAGGGCCTGGCCAGTGCCTGTATCCACCCTTAACATTTGCATACAGCAAGTCCAAACTCTTCTCATACATTTGACACATTTTGTGAAGTTGGTCAGAGTGGTGGAGGAGAGGGAGACATGGCTAAAGTCTCCAGAGATGATCAAGATGGGGGGGGCTGGAATGCTGTGTCTGTGTTGACCATGACAATCGATAGAAGGCTTGAATCTCCATGCGCCTCGTCTCACTTTTACCCCCGCTCTCTTCCTTCTCCAATATGCCACATGCAGATTCTTTGGACCAAGGCCGGCTGCTGTCCTCAGGGTGTACTGCAGTACAACAACGTACTATGTAGTCCAGTAGTGCCACAAAAATTTATTTTATGGATGAAAACAGTCATGTGGCCTTAAATGCTCACTGCTGACCAGTGTAAGCTGTTGAAGAGAAGGGCACCTAGGACAAAAAGGGCAGCTCAAATTCAAATATTATTCAGTTCAAATACTATTGTCACATGAAAATGAGGGCACCTTCAACAAAAACACGTTTAGTTCTTTCAGTACACATCTTTATGATAGCTTTCCATGAATCACTCATGACTGTTTTACCTGTAGCAGTCCTATAAGCAAAGATCTAATGGATCAAATTGGCAAGATGGTGATGCCAGATTGCTGTTTTTTTTCACAAGAGGACATTGTTTTCATCATAATAACAATATAAATAAAGCCTGTAAATTCTGCTGTATATCGTGCCTAGTCTTTCCCTGTTTGCTCTTTTGCTTTCTTTCTCTACCGTCAATGCTATCTTTCTTATTCTTTCTCAAGCACACAGGCAGACACACACAGATAACCATGCTCATTCATGGAAATAGAACATTTAGAGGAGAGATAGATAGATAGGGAGAGAGAGAGAGAGAGAGAGAGAGAGAGGTTGAAGAAAAATAAATGATAAAGAGCATAAACAGCCATAATGAAGAAGGTGATGAGTTGAAATGATACAAAGAAGGCAAGACAAGTTTTTATGAAACTCAGTTATATATAGAAACCACAACACGAGATCAGTGTCTGGATTAGTAGAACTGACAAAATGTCATGTACGCTAATGCCATTATCTGGAAAACAGATTTTGTAATATACTAATTGTACAAATTTAGTTCGTTATTAGGTTGGGTTACAGTCTTTTCATTAATCACAACTATCACAATACATGTTATGTTATATTTTCATGACCTTGACATGACAAAGTAACCCTGTCTTACACAGATCTGCCTCATACAAACAAAACAACAAAAATCTGTTTCTCTCTCTTCCTCTCTCCCCCTTTCTCTTGCTCGCTCTCTCTTGTCATGCAGTGCTGGTGGAAATTATATTGCTCCTCAGTTGAGCTATGTCTTTTTTTGTTGTATTGGATGTTCTCACTGTATGCCTGTGATGTAATACATATTGAAACTAGGCTGTCTGCTGTGGTTATGGAGACATACACAAGTATCAAAAAATGTCTGGGGATGTCCTCTAGAAAACGTGGCAGCCTGGCAGCACATTGAACCTCTCAAATCTAAGAATATCTTTGACATCTTCAGTTTTAACACAGCACAGCACAAAATAGCTCTAATCACAGTTAGGAATTATCGTTTATTAGCCAATTACCATGGCCTTGTATCAGTAATTGTTCTGCTTGACCTGACTGCTGCCTTTTATCAGACTCCAAATCTCTTTATTTGCTAAATACAATATATGAACAGAAATTTGTCTATAGTATAGTATTTGTATATAGTAACACAGCACGTACTGACATGATACAACAAAAACAAGACCTCACATATAGTCCAGAGGGACAGTGCAAGACAGACATTAGACAAATTCACACATCACTCTACAAATATACATTCAACCACTATGTGCTGAAGCCAAAGACCTGTGTGACTAAAACTGTGTGAATATTGAAAATGAGGAAAAAGCACTGAAAGGTTTATCTTCTGTCCCAACAAAAGTATTGTTGGTACAGAAGTGGACTGTATGGGTATAATTTTTTGTTGATATGAAATCTAAACCATAGTTATGACCTTTTGAGCTTCAAAAAACACACAAAATGTAGTTACCGTGTAGGGGCCTGTTGTGTAAAAGTGAGCATAATGTTGCAACCTAATACAGGAAACTTCTTAATTGCTCACATTATCAAGGTTATACACTTTGTCACTGAAATCTACCAGTGTCACCTTTGCACAATATGTGGAGGCATAATGCACCATCATAACAAAAGACAGACAAACACAACTTTTAAACTATCTTAGATGTAACGTCAAGTAATGACTGACACACCTCAATTTAAAATATTGGTGAAATGATCAGTTAAAGATCAGTTAAAGATAAGCCTGAACAAGAGGCTGATTGATTACATTGATTACATTACACACGTTACTCGTGGAAACCTCGTCACGTAAGCCTTTGATGGCATTCGAGTAATTCCACTGCTCAGTTCTGCAATTTGAAAAGAAACAACAAAAAGTGTTTGATGTGAGGATCAGGCTGCAGGCTTTTCAATGTGATTTCCACTGTAAGGGAAAGATATTGAATGAAGAAACAAGATCAGTTGTTACACTCTTATATATAAACAATGTACGTATATGCACAGATGTCGACCTCTTTCCATGCAGAATTTGGGATTTCGTGAGCCTGGAATTATCTGACGAAATTGAGTTATCCAGATATTCATGATCTTGGAATGTTACTTTATGCTTGTGTGGTGTTATTTGTACTTTTGGGGTAAACATTTAAAAGATAGCAAGTACATAACGGTTTTGCTCGATGGGATGTAAAAACTTTGATGCTCAATATCTGAGAACTGCACTCCAACCAGAGAGAAATGCATACTTTCAAGCTCATAATTTATAAAAGACAAACTTGATGTGAGAATGCGTGTTTAACTCTATTAAAACTGTACTGCGCACCAGGCATACGCACAGTTTGAAGTCAGTGATGTGGGATATGGGATAATAACGATCAAAAGCATTACGAATGTATAACAATGCAGGATGCAAAAAGATGCTCAACATCAAAAACAATGTTGAAATATATAGTAAGGTTTATTTATATGATAATGCCTACAGTAATGACCATGTCTTTGTCATTTTGCCCATATAGTTTTACACGAAGGAGAAGAAGCAGATGTACTGTACACATAATGACAAATTTAAAATGAGATGTTCCCCTAAAGGTTTATCCAACCGACTTTATGAAATAGACGTGTTCAGGTATAAAAAATAAATATACTTTCTCCTTTGATAATCTTTAGCAAATCATCCATATCAAAATAAACGCCCAGTTCAGTGGAGTGGTGTGTGAACAGAATGAGGAGGCACAACACAAACATCCCTCACACTGAAGGCCCATATTGACTGTGGGTCAACATGGATCGTTTCAGTGACTGATATTTAATACTTACAGTGAAGGAGCAAATGATGATGCACACCAGTGCCGTCTCCCACACACCAGTGGCCTCCTCATGTGATGAACCTGGAACCAACATGGGCACAGTGAGACAAAAGTGTAGCGATACCAACTATGCAGGTGTAAAACACACTTATAATCCTATTACAAGCCATGCAGGTGCAAAGCAGTGACTGAGCCAGAAAATATTTTTTTCCTAAAACACACATTTAAGTAGTTAATAGAATTATGTGTTTACCTTGGGTTTGTGCCCTATAATACCCTTAAATAGTGAAGCCTATTCCTTAAGCTAATCCCTACATTACAACTATCACAACACCTCAGGAAGACGCTTTCCCCAGAATTTATCACCAACAATTCTGTATTTGTCTTTTAAGCACGAGTCAACCGGTGTGAATCACTGGCAACAAGCCCATCTCCCTGGCAAAACATACAGGTATAATGCATAAAATTAAATGGCTGGCACCTCATATTCTAAGAAGAGAAATAACCTTTGAAAGAGGAAGAACACCTACTTTAAAGTGCAGTTCTTACCCCACCCATCAAAACATTGGTGCAATGTGGAGCAGACAACCTAATAAAACTGGACAGGTCAGTCACATTGAATAAAACACAAGTTGACAGTAGATGCTCTGAAAAACACTTTCTAACAATCAGCACCATTCGCCCCTTAAGATCTCTATAGTCAAGTTGCCTGTACATGGTTGACCAATGTATTAAAAGGAACATTTAGAGAGGACTCCTGTGTATTTGGTTCATAGCACTGTGATGACCAACTAAATGATCTAATCTTGCATGTTCAAGTCCTTCATGCAATTGTAGCCTTTTATTATTTTCTTAAAGCAAGTCCATGATGGAAAGTGCTGTGTAACCTTTATGCCCAGCGCCATGAAGCTCGATGTCTCATTTTAAATCTTAAGCAAAAATTAATCAGGAAGAGATAATGATAACCAAGCGAGAGACTGATTACATTCTGTCCGATCGTATCCTGCATTAATCATGATAATTTTGATTTCTCTCACCCTGACACCTCAAGCAAGCGTACTCTATTTTGCACTGATACCATCAGGTTGGCAGCTAAATTGTATTAACTGCTCCCTGGCTTCCTGTCTGCTATCAAAACGTGGGTAATTCAGTGTCTCGGTGTTCGGATATTCTTATAAACCTACTTTCCCATTTTATGGAATGTCAATAAATCCATACGAGACATCTATCAGGACATTTATCAATACAAACATCTATCAAGACCTGCTAAACCAGGACATGCTGGTACAAAGCATACACACTGAAAGTCTGCAGTGTTGTATGAATCAGTTCAAAACATTTTAATGACACTAATTCATGTTAGCATATGAAAACTTCAGGATCTGAAAAATGACAGGCCTACTACAGTGAAGCAGGAAATACAATTTATGATTCATAATTATTCAATCCTTCACTTGGGCAATTGCATGATTGAAGCTACATATCCTCCTATATCCTTCTATCTTTAAACCTCAAACACGTGCTTGTTGGTCTATCACACAGGCACACACAAGTACACACACACACACACACACACACACACACACACACACACACACACTGTTGTGCTACCCTATTCTTCCTTTGGAGGATCAGAGGTTTTGTCGCTGTAGGTGTCTGCGATGAGTCACACCGGCAAATTACCGCGTTTCAAACGGCTTTCAAATTACTTCCCTTCCAGTCGGGTGGTGCGCTGATAACCGATAACAGTTTTCATTTCAACAAGGAGTTTTGGAGGACTCATCTTTCCTTCTGTTTGTCTGCCTCGCGGTATAGAGCCTGTGTGGAGCCTGTATCTGCGTTCATTAAGACGACCTCCAAAGGGTGTTCGGCCTACATACAGTGAGGTGGCCAACATAAGGCACAGGGAGCGGACAGACGAGCGTTATAGAGTCTATAGTCAAATTCTCAAAAAAGGTCAGTCAGTCATTGCTCACATTTCTGTAAAACTGCAAAATCCATAAAAAAAACATTTGAGTTTGGGGTTAATTTTCTATTCTCAAATCAATTGACCTTGGGTCAATTCAAACTAGCGCTATACATAGGCTGTATTACCAAAGAGACACGTGGGACAAGTTTTTAAGCCTATTAAATCCTTGCTTATAAAAAGGCTCATTTTAGGCTGAAAAAAACATTGAAAACATATAGGTAGCCCCAGTCACTCACTAAGTTACAGAAGCAGTTTTTGACAGAATCCTGTCTGCATGCAAATCCTCCTATGTTCTCACTGTCATCATTGACAATATTAATGATATGAACGTGACAGAAGCCTGTAGTGAGTACATCTCAGTCGGGATTCAGTCTTTATGAAAGGATGACTAACTCTATTCAGGACTGGATTGGTCAAGCTAACCTTACTGTCTCACCAGCCTCCAATAGAATAGTACAACAGTGATGTAAAACAGGCTCTCTGTCATGAACACAGGCTCTACTGGGCCTGCTAAGCAGCAACAACACTGCTGTTAATGCATGAGGGAGTTAGACATCTTGTAAACAGTTCCCCACCCTTGCACTACATAACAACTGTGCTCTTAGAAACGCATCACATTTTCCTAATGTTTCCCACAAGTTTGGTCGTAAAAATAAAGTTACAAAAAGCTTTAGAATTGCGGCACAGAGAACTAAATACAGGGATCTTCAAAATCAACAAGGGTCAGTGAGAAATACTGTATGTACCTAGTGATAAGAGCAAAAAAGAGCAGAGCAAACAAAGAATGAAAACTAGTAAGGTATTAAAATACTTACTTCCTAAATCATAAACTTATCATCTTATAAAAATTGTGATTTTTTTTTTTTTTACCATTAATTGAATCATTTTAGAATGAAATATTAAAGATATTTGTGACACAAAGCCTTGTAGAACCTAAATAGAAAAAAATGGAGGTTGTCCACAAGTGAGACATTTAACTTGCACACTCTGCTCTGAAAAACTGTAAAAACGTTACTCTACTGCATTCAAACACACAGTTTTACAGATAATGAACATGGCTCACATTAATACCTAGGGCTGGGTATTGAAATTTGGTGTTATAGTTAATATATGTATATAGTTAATATAGGTTTGCAATATGTGCCATTACATCTGCAATCTGTATATGTGCCATCTGTTTTCTGTGACGCAGTGATTACACATGACATGGATGCAAGCTATTATTATTAGAAATTTACATGCTAGGCCCTATTGTACTACAAGCAGCTTGATACGGGTCTAGTGTCTTGTCATGGGGCTTTGAATGTGTAGCATTGCCTCTGAGACTGTGTGTGTGTGTGTGTGTCAGGGTTGGGTTCAATTCACTTTCAATAGTGTGTTTGCTGATGCATGTGCCAGATGTCTACAGGAGAGAGGGGAGGAGATTGATGGCGAGTACTGATGTCGCATGCTCTGATATGAGTCGGCTCATCAACTCCAAATTCATTGCCTGCTCCCGGCCTGCAACACCATCCGTCATTGACGCCACCAGTTTCTCAAAGGTTGCGACGCACATCTTACAGCTAATATTCAAATGGTAAATAATTCCTAAGTTGCAGACAATGAGAGAATAGGACAACAATCACCACAATGCGCACACATTATTCAGACAGCATCCGCTTCCCAAGGGGTCCATGGACTCCCACCATAACTCTTCTCATAGGCCTAATTTATGCATTAGAGAGTTGGCATTCAGCCATTGTTTTGCGCTTACTCTCTCCCATCATTTATACTGGCATGTAGAATCAAATACTACTGTTAATAGCATATTCATCAAGGTGGCGGTGTTAACCCATTACCCATTGCTTGCTAGGGGAGTCGTGTTCATTCATAATGCTGCACACCATAAAACTACAGTAGAAATAAATCATTAGTTGCAGCAATATAGAGGAATTTTAGTGGTTTGGGAGTGTGGAAGCGCTACGAAATCGAGAATGGTTTGAGTCTGTATCTCAAATCATTTTCAGGACTCTTTCTTGTTTGTTAGTTGTTATGTTCTTAATTCAGTTTTTAGATTTCTACCTTCTGCTGTTCTGTGGTTTATATCATATCTAGAGCAAGCACAAGTCTGCAGTACAAATGCAACTTTAAATAATTAGCAATTTGTAATCGTGCACAGCTGGTGAACCTTAGACCATTAAAAGCACTGGTCCATGACAAAGCATCACATTTTAAATACACTACACAGTTGTGTGCAGGACAAATGTATACTGTGAAGTGTGAAAAATGTACACCCTGTTTTGCTCTGGTCCAATTTAACTGTCAAACTGTATCTTTGCAGCAAGCCTTAGCTATAGTAATGTTGTCATGCTAGCACTGTAAGATTAGAAGCTGCAGTGTTCAACCAAGACATGATAGCGATAGATCAATACACATCGCCATTGAAAGTATTAACAGAAACTGTATACAATATATAATAGTATATAATAGCCAATAGCATAACAATATCAAATAGAATAGAAATGGTATAACACTCATTTCAAGGTAGTGATATAACATCTCAATAAATAGACTTGACATAGATGTGTGACATAATGCCCATTTCCCACATAAATAATCGATTTCTCAGATCGTAACACTATAATCTATCAGTGAGCAGAGTAATGTGTAGGCCTTCATGGGCTGGTCATGTGATTAAAATTTCCCACTGGCACCAACCTGTTTATAAAGCGTGCATTGCATGCTTGAATTGCAAGATATTCTACAGCTATAATACTATCCAAATGTAAATATTCAGCTGCTTAGAGAGAGAGGGAGAGAGAGAGAGAGAGAGAGAGAGAGAGAGAGAGAGAGAGAGAGAGAGAGAAAGAGAGAGATATAAAGAGAGAGTTCTGGTGTTGGGAATGGACTTTTCTTCTTCTGGTTGGATGGGCAACTTCTGCTTCCAGTATCTCTACAACCAGAACACTGACACAAGGGCTTGTTGCTTGGACTGAAAGGACGCCATTAATCATAAATCAGACAGATTGTTTAAAAAACTGCATATGCCTGTAATTTTCCTTTGACACACAGACACAAGACATGCATGCCAGTAGACTGTGTAGGTGAATGTAGCTTGTGGCAAATTCCAACTTTTGAAACACACAAAGGAAAAAAGATGAAACCGTAGATCATGGTGTGGGCGCCTGGGTCCTCGCTGCACACACCATCAAGCGCCGGCTATGCATTGTGTTGTAGGAACCTCATGCTACAATTACTTCTCCTTCCCTCCCCTGACAAAGTGGTGTGGGCGGAAAAGCTTCTGTTATTCATCAGCTCTATTTTATCACTTCCAGGTAGAGACCCTTTCTGTGTGAGGGAGCTGCATTAGCACACTTGCTGAAAGATCCCCAGCCCGCATTACCATAATTATGGCCAATATGTCAGCAAAAATTGGGGAATTCATCACTCCTGATCCCTCCTCATCTGAAGCATGTCGATTTTTCAGCTTCGCCTGACGACCCCCCACGCCCCTCCCCGTCTCCCCTCCCCAATCCACTACTACCAGTGGAGAAAAGAAGGTTAATTAAATGGAACAATAGGCCATCCACATTATAGCCATCGCCTGTTTATCTTGTCTCAGCAGTTTGTACAGGGGAACCAGGAGCAACAGCGTGCCCCAACCTCCTCCAAAGGTTCATTTGTCTATAATGTACATTACAGTAAGAGAGAGAAAGTGTGTTCGTTTATGTTTGTGTGTGTGAGAGTGAGAGAGAGAGACAGAGAGAGAGCATAAGAGAGGGAGAATGGGAACTATTACTGTGCCGTGTGTGTGTGTGTGTGTGCTCGAGTGTGTGTATTCCATTAAATGCAAGCACGGTGTACCACTGCTAATCTATGTGAGTGGCCAAGCAGGCGGGAGAGTGTGAGTCAGTGCGGGGGTGCGGACATGGAGTGAGGGTAAGGGGCCCACTAATGCTGAGTGGCAGTTGATAATGCCAGACCGTTATATCAGCATCTGCCCTCGGGCTCCATGCTTACCTCTCCAAGCCTGCTGCTGCCATCAAGCATTTCAACATACACACACACACACACACACACACACACACACAACAACACGATTGCCTTACAAACACATCACATTCTGCAGCAAACAGTCCCTTGCACGAAATCTAATCAAACAGAGGTTACGTTGTGCCTCGAGCTATCACAACAAATTACAACTTCATTTGATCTGTGCATATTTCATCTGCAAACACAAGACACATATTTACATACACTGGCCAAGAGAAAAGCCCATCTCAAAAGAAAAAACAAAGCAGCGTTTTGGTACTGCACAACCTCAAAGGGATAAGTGCCTCAATTTCAGCTAGTTTTCCAGTCAGAGAGTGAGCATATTTCTTTGCTGGAATCAGATGTAAAAATGTTCCCTCCTCTTCTCAGAAACATATATTACTGTGTCGTCACTGCAGCGTCATTATGGGCTTTTGAATGTTTGTTTTGATGCTTCTTTGATAAGCCTCCATTCCATATCATCCCCCTGTCTGTGATGGCTTTAAAATGACACAGACCGTAGACGATATGCACGTCTTCCTCCTCTGAAAATATTCTAATTAGATATAAAGCAGCAAAATCCCATGTTCACATCAGCAGAGCGTGACATTTTAAATCAGGCCACACCTCAAGTGCTTCATAAAGTTGACTCATGTGACTGTGATGTCTGCGCTCCTAATATCCAATTAACCTTAGAAGATAATGGAGAATATAGAATCTCTATTTGTGGTTAGCTGAATACACAGTGCAGGCATTAGGTTACAGCGCATGTACACACACGCACACACACACACACACACACACACACACAAACACACACACTATAATGGATAGTGAGCTAACTGATTTGCGCCACTGACAATCTGTGACATAGTGTAAACCTGATCTGATTTCAAATCTGGTCACATAAAGCCATGATGAAGTGCAGACTAACCCATGAGGACTGACAGCTGCATTTATTGGCAGACAAGGCCAGAGCAAAAGCCTGGGCACTAAACAAATGAAGCATATGTAAATGAGCACAGCTTTAACATTGCAGATCAACGTGTTTCTCCATCACAGCTCTAAGAATGCCGGAAATGGCAGTGCAGGTCTGTCTTTAAGTTCAGCACAACATGAGAGCACCTGTTTCATAAGCTGGGTACCAGACACAGCCGTATATTTATTTGCCCTTGAACCATAATGTACAAAATGCTCCATTAGAGCAGACCTTGAAAGTTAGCCAGAGCCGAAAAGAGAATGGCAGCAGAGGCGAAGTTGTTTTTATTGCAACATAAATAGATAGAGCAGAAAGGAACATGATAAAAGGAGCACAGGTGAATTCACATGAGTGGGTCATGTAAACAAAGCATTGCTCTGAGCTGCTCTTATGTCAACCCGCTGAGTTATTTACTTCAGCAAGCTCAAACGTTCAATTCTTATCGTGATGCTTGAGGCAAGACTGTATAACCTTTGGACAGGCTTATGTGGATTCCACATCGCACCAATTAGTGCTTTCCAACAAAAAAATGAACCCATGTCCATTTTGCTGCATTTTTCATCTCCTTGAGTGGGCATCAAAGAATTAGAGCCACTAATTATAATACCAATTCACAAAGCGTATTTCCCAGCAGTAAATGTACATGCGCTGATTTGTGTTGTGGATGAAAATTATTGATTTGTGTCTCTGTGACGTGATAGACAATGATAATGAGAGAGCATGGTCTAAGAGCAGAATTTGCTGTTGACAGATGGAGAGCAGCCAGAAACGATGTGAGACAAGGGGTGGAAAATTGTGCAAGCCCAGGAAATTGGGCAGAAATTGAGCAGCAAAGCACGGCTGCTCCCATGGCCCATGGGCCAGCCACAGAGGATCAGGGGCACCTCAAACAAAAGCCCAACCATCGGGCTGTGAGAGGAATAGGGCTCTGGAGTGTGCTGCAGATGCAAGTCATTGATTCTTTGGAGCACGTCACCAAATCACCCTAATTGATAGCCTGTGAACGAGGTCACTCTGTCTTTTCCTGCTCCTGAATCTGAAACAAGCTGGAAGAGAGGAAGGAAGGAACAAGGGAGGAAGAAGCTGCACACCAACCTTTAATATGCGAGAAAGAAAATGGCTGCGTACCAGCGCTATCTCTACAATTTTCTCTTTTCATTGAGGAAAAGTACTATTTCATTCATGCCATTTCCGTTCATTCATCAGCTGGGGCCAGCCTAGACTCACAGCTCCATCTCGACACCAACATTCTTATCAATGGACGTGACGTCAGCACAGCCTGCAGGTTGGGGGGTCACGTGGTCCGGGGAGGGTATATACAATAAAGTTGCGCTGACCGCGGTGCTGAAAACACTCACTCAATTGTACATTAGTACCAGTTCAGCTGCGATACAAATATCCCACACAACCAAATAAAGCACCACCAGTTTGTTTTTTTTAATGTTGCTTATAGGTTGAAGAGAGCGGGGGGAAAAAGACAGAAATTCTCTCTGTTGATCCACTATTAATGAAATAATCTTGGCTTTATCCGCGTTGTGAGTTTCACCACTTTCCCCCCCCAGTGGGACTCCAGGTAAGTGGAACGAAATCTCACTCCTTATCATGCAGAAACACCCAAGCCATCCTTATTTGTTGGTTTGGGACATTTTTTATTGTTATTATTGTTATTAGGCTATTATTATTATTATCATTTTTACAGTATTATTCGTTTTTGTCTGGACGGGAAAACAGGAGGAATAGAGGGATGTTTGAGGCTTGTGGTGTGTGGAAGAATGCATTTTTTTCAGTCTCCTAAGTTTACCAGAAGAATTAACCTATGTGTTTCTACACCGATTGTTGGTTGTTTGCTATTTGTTAAGTAGGTATGTGATCGTTTTTCTATCATAATTTTATTACGGCGTGGAAGTGAATACATTTGTAACTTTGGCTAATCGATAAATATTGTTTTAACCATTTTCCAATGCTTTTTCAATCGGATTAATGTTTAAAATAAGTTAATAAGTCGATACATTTCTGAACAATCCCAAGTATTTATTAGTATATTATTATACTGATAATATAGGAACCCAGTGGAATCCGTTTATCTGGGAGGTGGGTGAAGAATAAAGCCACTAGAATGCGCAAACAATTATGTCTAATGAATATCTGTGTGCGCGTGCCGCTCAGGAGCCCCTTTATATATTTTCGGTCTTTTCAAATGAGAATGGAACCAAGAAGTGTGTCATTTTTTAGGATTTAAAAACTAAAGCAAGCAGCAAACAGAAAAATACTTTAATTATCAGGTGAATTGGCTAATTACAATACCATTATACGGCAGGCCAGTTAGATTATTAATCTGATTTTTTCGTTTCCCACCTTGCTGATCTAGTTTAGAAAAAATAGAAATAGTTGCGAATTAGGCTGCACGTTGAGTCGTGCAGCCCCAAATTGTGTTTGACTGCATTCCACCACTGTCTGCCACAGAGGAGGAGGACTTCAGAAACATGCTCCTACTACACAAGGACAAAGCCATGTTTCTTTCTGAACCGTTTCCCCGTCCCTTGTGCAAAAAGGCTTTATCTCTTGAAATATGACATCGTGCTCAATTACGATTTGGATGGACGATTCAGGGACCGTAGGGTTAAATAACCTGCCGTAGCTACCGGCTTTACGCATGACTTCTCCGTGCGTGCAGCCTTAATACCAGTCTCATGGTCACATCGCTTTGGCGCATGGAATACCAAAATCACACCTAAAATAGAGATATCTCGGATTCATTTTTATTTTCTGTATTTTAAAACGAAGTAGCTGTTGTGCGCTTGAAATAGCAGTTGCATGCGTTATGGTTTGGTTGGTTTGGAGGAAGAGGTGAGACATTTTTTGTAATACCTTTAATTTTGAAATTGAGACTGAACAGTCAGTTCATCAACGTGTCTTTTTGCTGTTGTGGTAGTTTACTCAGTTAAATCTCATGGGAAAACATTAATAGATGTGACCATTCAATATTCTCCATCAAATTCATCCGCGCGGTGGAAAGATAATGACCCGGTTAACGCACGATTACAGGCAAAAATGGGCTAATGTTTAGTTTCATAGTGGAATTGCTGTATGCAAAATATTACCTTCCCCTTGAATAACCTGGGCATTTTGAATGGTGAATATCGAAAGAACCACTACTGACCAATATGGGGTTTATGGTATTTACGGTCAGATCAGACCTTCATCTCCATGTCTCCATACAGCTCGAGGTCACACAACAATGGCAAAAAATCGACCTAATGAGAAATGTTATAAACTGGAATATTCCATTCCATCAAAAACATTCAGAGGAAAAAAAAATCGCTAACCATTCTATCTATCTTAAAGAGAATCGTGCAACTTTCTTTGTTGGATCTGGCATGGTTCACCAGAAAGCACTTCGCTGCATGTTCGCCTTGATCTAAAAAGACCAACTGCTCAAAATCCTCACGGATTTTCGTTATGGTTGCTTCATGGTGGACGGTCCAAATTTATGCAAATTAGAATTGAGTAGGTTATGTTAATTCTCCATTCATATGTTCTGATTCTAAAGCCAATTAAGTATTGCTTACCAGTCATCCTCGTATACTTTCACACATACCTTATAACTGAATTGTTGTACAGTGTGAAATTATTCAAATAGCAGTAATGTAATGCATGGCCATTGAACTTCCACACACACCAGATTCCAGAGAGACACTGCCACAAAGTGTATTGCCATCTCCGCTATGAATCATTCACAATTTCCCAAATTTTTCTCTCTCCTCCTCCTCCTCCCTCCACCCTCTTTCTTTCTTTCTTCTTCAGGTGCTTAACCTCCCTCCTGCCAGTTCTGCATGGTCATGACCTGTCGTCACGCCCCTTCCACAGCCCACCTCATCCTATTGGTCCTGCTCATTGTCACTCCACAGCTGGCTGGCACCGCCCCTGTGTGGGGTGAAGGAGGGGAGGGAGGGGTGGAGGGGCGCACCCGGACAGATCGCAAAGAGGACAGCCTCACCCCCTTCCTCTCGTTCCCGCCCCCGGGTCTCTCCAGCCCTGTCGACACGCCGGCAGACCGGGCCCCGGGCCAGGGTCAAGATAACCCTTCAGATAAACCAACGGACCCTGCCAGGGTGCTAGCCATTCTGTTGGAGGCCCTGGACCACCCGGGGGGAAGGGAGATTCAGGAGAGCAGAAACGGAGACTGGGGAGCGGGTCAGAGTGAGGAACCGCTCTCCATGGGAAGCTTGGAGGGCGGTGAGATAAGGAGAGCAGGGGAGATGGAGGGAGAGAGAGGGGTTGAAGAGGAGGAGGGGGGAGGGGCTGAGAAGGGCATCGAACGCCTAATGGTAGGCCGTTTGACGGCTGCTCAGGGTGGTGACTTAGAGGAAGGGGAGGAAGATGATGAAAATACAAGGTCAGAGGAAGATCAAGGCTGGTTGGTGGAGGATATGGGGGTTCCTGTTGATAGTGGAAGTGAGGACGGAGGGAAACAAGAGGAAGAGGGGCAGGAGGAGGGAAACGATTTAGTCAGTTTGATAGAGAAGGCCAGACCCAGCTCCATGTCACGGGGGGATGAGCTCTCTCTGCAGCGCAAAATAAGAGGCTACTTCCAAAACATTGACTTGGGTCTCCAAGATAACGAGATCCTGCCTCCTCTGAAGGGCTACAAGGCATACAACACCCAGCTAGCGCGCGCAGGGAAGAAGCTGCACTGGCAGGAGGAGCAGGCACGCAACAAACCCATCCAGGGGGGCAACTTCATGGACGACTTTGAGAACGAGGGAGAGGAGCTGGAGGAGGAGGTCGAGGAAGAAGAGGAGAGCCTCTCCCATATGGAAGAGGAGGCGAGAGCGCGCGCAGAGAAGCAGGAGGTGCTCAGGCAGCAGGAGGAGGCGGAGCGAGCCAGAGAGGAGGAGCAGAGGCTGGCAGACATCGCCTCCGACATGCTGCTGCAGTATATGGGGAGGAAACAGCAGCCATACATGAAGCCCCGGCAGAAGAGCAGCATGGGGGCCGCCGGCAACACCGCCGAGGACAAGCGCTCCGAGGAGGTCATCGGCGACGACGACGACCTGGACCAGCAAATGATCGACAGGCTGATTGAGATCAGCAGCAAGCTGCACCTGCCTGCCGACGACGTGGTCGAGATTATCAGCGATGTGGAGGAGAAAAAGAAGAAAAGGAAAGAGTTGCAGCAGCAGCCAACCAACATCAAACCTGTCGCCCCGCGCTTCCGGCCTCTGGTACCTCCTCCTCTGGCTGCTCCGCCTATCTACCACTACACAGCCTCAAAAAACCCCAAGAAGGCCCCTTACATGTACAAGTCCAACAAGAAATGGCAAAAGGATAAAGTAAAGTCATACAAGCAGGACTATTGGTATAAGCCTCAGAAGCAGCTTGACTACTGGTATAAACCCCAGAAACAGTTTTTAGCCTTCCCCTCCTATCCATACTACCAGAAGCCATATCGAGCCTACTACCCCGTTTATTTCCCATATCCCAAACCACGCTACTATGGTAAGCCTCCCCCCTCCAGAGACCAGCCATTCGGCCCCCAGGACCTTGACCTCCAGCCCCCGAGGCGCAGGCTCCGGGCCGGGGGTAAGGGCCGCGGACAGGGCTGGAGGCAGCAGCCAGCCCCACGCCTGCCTCTCACCCCTTATATCTCTAACTATATCCTTCCTCACCCACGGACCTACCAACCCCTACCTCCCCCAAAACCAGTATCCACAACCAGGAGAGGCAGGCGACCCCCCTACTACTACCCACAAGTCACACCGGGAGATGACTATGAGGAAGACGGGCTGGTGCCTCAGCTGGACAGTGAGGAGGAACTGGAGAACTTTATCGAGAGGATCTACATGAAACGCAGAATGTATTAAGAGACTTTTTGGACATTTGTCAGAACAGAGGGACCAACAGAGGTGGGAGAAAGATAGCTGGAGTAAAGCTAAAAGAGAGATAAAAAAAAAAAAAAAAGACTCAGAGGAGATAAGATGGGGATGGGAGGGGAGGATTGTGTTTTGAGCCTGATGGAAATGCAAGGGTCAAGAAGTAAAAAGTTTTGCTTTTATGTTGTTTTTTTCACTGTAGTTTTTGTTGATTTTTTGGTCAGGGAGAGGATGAAGGGGTTTCAGTTTCAGCTCCCTGTAACCATGTTCAGCCTCTTGCTCAGTTTACATTTTGAAACAGAACATACCATGGTGTATGTCTGCCTCCATTCAGGTCAATCTCTGATGCATATTTCAGAGTTTTCTAGAGGACACACACACAGACACACATGCACGCACGCACACACATTGACACACACACACACACACACACACACACATGCACACACACACACGCACACACACACATAATCACATTTTGACACATTCACAAGCAAATGTGCCCATTGTAAGAGACCCATGTTTACAACATCACTTTGTATCCTTTGTTTATATTCTGTATGGCATAGTACAAAACTAAAGTAGTTCAATGACTTCTTAGCTACACAAATATAACAGTGACGGAAAACTGAACACTGCTATAGTCAAAAGTTGACAGTCATAGAATACTTTTGTTGTATTTGATGTGTGTAATTGCCTTTCTTATTCCCGATTGGATCAACACAACTTTCAACAGCTGCAATTTGAAAAGGTGCCAAATACACACATTTCAGTTTTTCAAACTCAAGATTCAGAATTTTGCCTTACAAGCACCATTGTTATATAAGGGAAATATCATATTGCATAATACTACTATCATTGCAAACTGTCCCAATAGAGAAACCCTATGGACTCCAAAAGCACAAACTTCAACATTGAACACTTCCAACCTGGTGGACTAAGGGTTTTCAATCATTTTGGGATCTAGAAGTTATTGTGTAAACATATTTATGGCAGATCACCATCATCAATATCACCATCACTATCACTTGGTTGTCATGATACAATACTCCTGGCTTGACCATTTAGGAGTCCTTCTTATTTCTCTCATTTAGGAGTCCTCACTCTCATCTTCAAAAACATCTTTACTCACCAATGTCTTGCCGTTTTCGCACATTGTTCTGCTGCCACTGGTGTAAGACTTCTCATTTGTCTTGCTTTTCATCCATTATCTCTACTTTTCCTTTTTTCCAAAAAAATACTTGAAGTCACAATATCTGTTCTGCAGCCTGTAAAAGCGTTAAAAACAGATATCAACCAAGAGGCAACAAACATTTTGTTCATTTTCAGAAGAAATTCATAGAAAAGTTTCAGGCCGGGGAGTCAGGGATTGCGCTTAAACCGTTAAATGCACGTCTTTCTACTTGCATCTTAAAAAATGAACAAAAAAATGAACAAAAAAAAGAGAAAAAATAAAACAGTATGGAGAAATCAAGATGGTTGTTTCTCTGACTAAACTGTGAACATAAAAAATGAAATCTCAAAGGAGGAGGGCCACTGTGTCCACAGTGAAGCCATCTGTCTTGTAAAAGGAGAGTGTTGTTGTTGATGTCACCTTTAGCATTGTAAGATGTACAGTGTGAAATAAATATGCCCGTGCAATGTGTAAATAACAGCATGATGATTACTAGTTTTGCTATAAGATAAAAAATAAAAGCAATTATTTTATTAAAGCTCAGTTTTTTTAATGGCTTTTTGGAGAGTGCTATGTTGTATAGTAGCAAACATAGTAAGAATGCTTGATTTACGACTAAAGGAAACAAATGAACACACATTATAGACTATGAAAAGCAGTGAGCTGAAGCCTAGCTACAGCTAGCACATCTGTAGCAGTAGCATCAATGTGGAGATGAAAAACCTCTAGAGGTAGAGTGTTTATAATATTATAAGACTAAATCAAAAAGAACGGTAAGTAAAATACAGGGCAACCTATGAGAGTGAGAAGGAGAGGAATCACTGAAGAAGGGGAAAATTCAGAAGGAGGGAGGGAAATGGTAACTGCAGTGATTGATGAGTCACATGATTGGTGGATGAGTCATCCATCTGTACACTTTACTGCGCAGGACCACACACTCATGCACGCACACACAAATTCTCTTTGAGCTGTATAGTAATTTAGCTGCTGGCATTCAAGATAATGATTGAGTCATGTTAGCTCCTGCCTGGAGCCAACCAATCGCCTGGTGGAAAGGTGTTTGGTGGACCGGTTTTGCCATATCTTGTTTCCATGCCTCCCCCTCACACTCAGCTCATACAGGCAGTATGCCCCTCGGCTGTAATTCCTTAAAGTGCTTCTGGTTCTTGTTGTTCGGCATCAAAACAAACCTTATGTATGTTTGCACTGTTATTGGGTACAAACACAGACTATTGTTAGCAATCTGTGAATATGATGTGATAGTAACGTTAAGATATCTTACCAGCTTGCTAACCACCTGATTGGAAAGATACTGCATCTCTCATGGCTATATCTTGGCTTTTTGTCGAGTGATTCTTGGAACCCATGTTATAAAACCAGATTTTTTAACTGCACCTTGTACCCACTGTAAGTATCCAATTGGACAATGAGAGGGAGTATGATGTTTGTTGTTGTGGCAGATTGCCTTAAGGATGATAGCACTCTAAAAACAACAAAGTTGTGAACAAAGTGTGATGCCTCAGTTCTTTGTAATGTGACACATTTCTACTAAAAAAATCATAGTGGAATACATTGGCTGTCTTTCATCCTACCAAATCTCCTTGAATGAAATTTGTAAAAACTAAAATCACAGATTTTGAAACCAAATTTACAAATTTTGCGGACAAAACAGTACACAAAATTTGAGTTGTGGTTTATGGGAAAATATATTTTAGACTAAATCAGTCCAAAATATATTAGATATATTGTAATTTATTTTTAATATCACAAGCCTCCAACTTTGTCAGACTTTGCTGTGCAAACTTGAAAAGTTTCACTTCATGTAATTCTAATATTAAAAGCAATCATTACAGATATCATCAGCAATTCATTTGACAAAATCTAAATATTGTGTATATTCACATCTGCTGTGATCTGAAAGAGATTCTCATTCATTTTTTTCCCTTCCTAGTGTTTGATAAAGGTGCAATGTTTAGCATTATTAGACACCAATATAACATTGTCAAATGAATTGTGATACTTTGGTATAATTGGCTGAAGCGATTGGTAGCCTCTATCTCACACCAGTGGTATTGGTTGTGTTTCTCAAAATTAAGAGCATTTCCCATAAACTCAGCTGCCTCCTGTCACAAGTTTCCTCCTCTGCGTCGCTCCGCATGGCTTTGTTTTGGAGATCAACAAGGATGAGAGCCACAAACACCCTTTTAGAAAAAGGAATATGCATTCTGACAAGGTGAGCTAAAACTATGCGCCATGTAGAACAGCGGCCCACTTCCTGTTTTGTGCCATAAAGCAATCCAGCAGATTTCCCCCCGAAATCCAACCCAGTAGCACACAATGTAAACTGCAGAGTAGAGGCAGATAGAGTCTGCCAGTCCCCTTAGTCTTAGTCTCATTTGTTCACAGTAATTATACTAATTAATGTGGTAATGATTTATTGAAGTTAAAATGCTACATATAGCACCTTTAATGACTTTGCCTAACAGTTATTTGAGCCAAATTCTATGCCACACTTCTTTACTTGCATTACCATAAATGCAAACACATAATACATATCTGTATACAAGTGTGAATTCAGTTCTTTTTTTGTTAATTTCTTTAAACCTGTAAAAACTATTTGGTCAGAAAATGACATGTAAGATAAGAGAACATGACAAAGATGAAGGAGTATTTAAGATGAAAAATGGCTAATCCATCCCATTATTCCAGGGATTTGTCCCTCAGCAATTTTAAATGTATGAGACCTGGAAATATGTTTAAGCAGCTGTCCTGTGGTAACAAATGAGGTCCAGGCAGAGGCTGTTGACACATTGTATGAAAAAAAAGGCCATATTATAAAGTCCTCTTTTAGACCTTGTTGCCAGGCAGTGGACAACAAAAGCATTATTGAGATGCTGCTATTTACATATTTATTTCCCCTGCCCACATTCACATTCCTGTGAGATGCTACACAAGAGAGACTTGAAACTTTGCAACATAATGGGTAATTGTGTGTCGAGCTTTAGATAACATTACCTACTTAGTGTAATTATTTTTTATTTTGCCTGATGGGTGGCTATAATTAAATTGCAATTCGAATTTTTCAAAAACCCGAACTCTCACAGGCACGAAATTTGGTGTACATCCAGGTTCTGCCGGAAAAGACAAAAACACAGAAAGCAAAGCAATTCATCACTTTTGGCCCTGAGAAGCCCATGTATTTAGAAAAGCAGAAACTGAGAACTGTCAACCATTGGTGGTGCTATTGCAGTCACTCTTTGTTGAATATTTGGTTAATACAGCTATAAGATATTCATAATTCGAATAAACAATGAAGAAAATGTATTTGTACAGCGGTAGGACTTTGGCACGTCCTTTAACTTCAAATGTCAGCCTGGCATTACCTAAACAATCATTTCTATACATAATGTATGTATATATGTATAGTGTTCAAACTTGCAATAATGCCTACCTAATACAGTAGTTTGCATACTGAAAGTAAATGACCAGCACTGTCCAAAGTTATGGTCGGCCTGGTGCAATGAATGTGTTTATTTGCACTTTAGTTCTTGGACCATCGAGGTTTGCCATGATGCCTTTTCTGCCATTGTGAATTTGAAAAGCAATTACGCTCCTCTATATTTGACAAATCATCACCAAAGTCTGTCCATGGCATGGTGGACCGAGTAAAGAGTGGGATAAGAAAGCAATGTAACTTGATAAGCAATGCAGTTGCCATTGGCAATAAACTTTAAAGGCATAGGCTACTGAGCAGGATTTCCCCCCTTGAAATAGCATAAACTCATCCAAAAATGATCCTACTCAATTTACTTATGGTCCATTGGTAGTCTGTGACAGTGTGTGTGTCTGCAGAGAGCCTGCCTTCTGCCTGGATTTTCTTATTTCTGAATGTTCGGGACGTTTCTGGGCGTCAACCTTTTGGCAGCAGGTGTGTCCGCCTGCAACCAAAACCACTGCTGAATCATTTTATATCTAAAAGCCACGCTATACGGTAGCGGTCCGAACTCTAATACAGAGCAACTGGTCAGAGCTAGTGTGTATCGTGAGCTGACAGCTAGCTACCGTTAGCGTAGCTTCATTGTAGAAACGCTGATGGCTAAGCTAACCGGCTCCCACCTTTCCAACAGAAAAGACGGCAGCTCCGCGTCACTCTTCATCCCCAGCCTCTCCTTCAATACTCTCCAACAGGTGAAAGCCAACAGATTCACTCTCGTTTTGGAACGAGCATTGTCTGCTTGGCGTTTTGCCTCGCTGTACTTTTTGTAGGTTTTTATCGTTCTGGCAACCGCAGGGAGGAGGGGTCAACTTTGAAAGTTGTGTTAAGCCACAAGCAGCAAAATCCTACTCAGTATGCCTTTAATGACTTTTACATACTGTATCTGGCAATAACACCATGACACTTTGTCCATTCATCATGAAACTTTGTACACAAGGGGACTAGATAACCAGCTACGAACTGGTATTTTTAAACAATTCATCTCTCAATCTGGCTGACCAAATACCATGAGATTTGATTTACATGCTCTAGGGTATTATAAAGTTATAGTCAGCTCGGTTTGATTGGTGAAAGTGCGCATTACCCATGAGCTAACAGCTTAAAGGTTCAATCATTGGTTTCAATCATTTTGTAATTTGTCTGGCTGTTCAGGACCTGAAAGCTGCTAAGTGTCAAGGCCTAAACTTTGAAAATTCCCATAAAGTTCTTGGCCCCTTCCATATTGAAATATATAGCATTCCTTTAATAAAAAAGCATTCCAATATGGGCACAGCAGACTCACCATATGTTTGTTATTGTTTTTTCCTGTTTGCTTAGTTTTGCTTTAGATGACAGAGTTTAGCATCCAAGGCCATATTCAATATTCAATTATACTGTGTCCTGATGGGCGCAGTATAATTGTAGTTTGCATTTAAAAGCTTTGAAAGGTCATAACTGCTGTCTTAATTACATCAAGCCTGGTTCACTTTGCTTGCTCAGCTTGCTCTACATATTTTCCTCTTGGCCATCCAATTCTGCCATACTGGATTTTCTACCAGCTAAACACCATTCTTAGTCAGCAGCATGTAGAGACAATGCTCTTCAATATGGGCTGTAGTTAGTACCATCTTAGCAGGCACAGTCGGAGGAGGAGATGGTGGAGTCACCACCAATAAAACTGCCTAAAATTTGAATGGATCTAATAGGTTACACGCTTCTCTTACTGACGGCGACGCTGCGGCGACATAGCAATGTGGTTGGTTAATTCACGGTGGCGTTACAGACGTTATTGCCTAGAAATTCTTAGTCTGAGATTTACGTCGCTAACACATAACGTGTGGATAAGCGCCGCCACCGTCATGAAAGCACTGTTGTTGATAGAAGCTGTCACTGCCACGTATCAATGAGTAAGCACTGTTGTTGAGACAACATTTATAGACACCATCGTTTAATAAAACTAATAGCCTAAAAAGGTTCAGATAATAAATGAAAAAAATCAATAGCATAGAGTTTTACAGTAGATAAACCCCATAGCTTAGTTTCCATTCAAGGCGCTGACCACGGCGTGATTGATACACGCTGCATAGAAACGGTAGCCTGGTAAGACCATCCTGATCACGTGACCTCACATTCTGTTTCGCTCCACGGATCAGTCTGGACTTCCAGCCGCCCACATCGATTTCAGTGGGCGGGAGTACTTGCCTTGACAGACAAACTCCTTCAGCCAATCAGTGAATCCAAATTCAAATCCAGTCGGAAGAACGGCGAAAACGTCTTTTCCGCCGAGAAACTCCGCTAGTGCATACTCTTGTTCTTGTTTAATTGTTGTTATTGAGTCTATTTCTGCAATAACTGCACTTATGGCTGTGTTTACTCTACTAACGTTAACGTTAACGCTTGTTGCTTCGGGAGACACCATTACTGTTTTGCCAGTGGCGGCCTATATTTCACGTCATCAACTACGACGCAGTCCCTGATTGGCCCGGTTACGTCATCAACTACGACGCAGTCCCTGATTGGCCCGGTTACATTGTAATTTCAGGAAATCGATGTGGGCGGCTAGAAGTCCAGACTGATCCATGGAGCGAAACAGAATGTGAGGTCACGTGATCAGGATGGTCTTACCAGGCTATAGAAACGGTGTTTGGACATGTCTTTTCCTCTTTTCTTCAGATTTCTCCGGGAGGTGGCACTAATCACAGACCATACTTCAAGTCTGATGGAAAAATTACCGAAATGAATACGTTGAACTGTTTCACAACTGCATTGGTTTTAAAGGTCATGAAGTTCTGTTTCTAAAATAGTATGGTCAAAAACAGTAACACACTTGAGGACAGACAGTCCCATATACGAACATATACGAAGTTCCTTTTTGTGAGCCGTTACCTCTTTTGAACAGAAGTTACTGTGTAACCGCCATTAGGGCGAGGCTTATTTGTATGACTGTATAAAACTCACGTGTTGGCTGACAATAGTCAATCAAAATCTTGTACTCTTGTAGTGTCTGTTTTGATTCCTCGCTGCGAGTAAAGAGCAATCTACTTTGAATTCAGTGACTCTGTCGTTTTTGGTAAAAGTTTTTCTAACAAAGTCCCCCACCGTTTTGCCATCATCACCACATTATGGTCACAATTATTTCCATGTTATGTTAAATGGCTCTATTATTTTTAGACACTGAACTTGCAAGACAGGATGGCCTGTCTATCCATGTCAGGATATCTAATCACTATGAACTTGGAACATGTTCATCACCATCCAGCCACAATAGCTTTAAAGCCATGCTCTAACTGAACAATAGGGGAAGCTGCAAAGGCAAGAAAATGTGATGTATATATACAATATGATGGTATAATAGTTTGGTTGTAAATGGTGCATTTGGGCTTGGCCCATCACATAATGGCTTTATCAGTTTGCAAAACTAGATTCACCTGGCAGAACTTCTATTTGAAGCATGCAAACCAAATAACTGATAATTTCTTTAGAGATATGTCTGTCACTGTGAAACCTGTTCCAAGAGTCAAAACCTAATGTTTGAACATTTCCATACATCATAGCTCATCATAACTTTTCAAAACAGCCTTCTCTCATCTTTTCCCACAATATTTTGAACCTCACCACTGCCGCTCACTCTGCTATGTTCGTTAATTTTGTTGTCTGTTAAACTACCATTGTTGAACATAATCTTTGCCACATAATATGCCTCATCAACCATGCTTTCACTAGCCATTAGCACCACAGAGGCAGCACTGCGAAGGCCTCTCCCTTGATACCGCATCCTTTGTTTATGATCTCTTCAACCCTTGTCTTTTTGCTCCCTCCTTTCATCTTTCTCTTTCTTTTTCTCACTCTCTACCCTCGTCCCCATCTCCTTCCTTTTTTCTCCCATTATCCATGCCCCCACTCCTCCCTAATGCTCCCCACCGCCCAATCTTCCTCTCCTTTTCTCCTTTTTCCTCTCCCCATTTCTTGTTTTGTATGCGAGCCCCAAGGGAGAGAAATGGGTGAAAGGCACTCTCTCTGCACCACTGTCACAAAAGACTGGTGAGTCATCGCCACTTATGTTCCTGTCTCCCTCCTCCCACAAAAAACACACATATACAGGAAAAACACTCAAATTACCCTCTACCTGCCGTGCAATTACATGCAGACACATCCAGACACACACATGAATGTGTGCGCCGGCACACAACACACACACACGACACATGCACATGCACGCACACACACACACACACACACACACACACACACACATTCCACAGCTCTTCATAACAACTACAAAATTAAAACCCAAGTCACACAAAATTTGTATGAATTTTGGCAGAATTTCACATTCATGTCTGCCTATCCAGAGTTACAATGTACTGCATTGGCAAACTAATGATAGTGAAGGAGTTAACCCAGGACTAGAGAACTAGTCATGTAAGAGCTGCTCATGAACCATGTGATGGAGAAAGTGAAAAAGAGATGGAGAAAGTGAAATGGCAGATGAAGAAAAAATGGGCAAAGTGTGTGTGTGTGTGTGTGTGTGAGAGAGAGAGAGAGAGAGAGAGAGAGAGCGATTCCATGGGTCGCTCATGGGGCTTTGCAGGTCTTTTTTGTCCACTGATCAGACACACGAGCCATGAAGGAAACGCTCTCCCTCCATCTACTGGAGGATGCACACACTTACAATGCAGTCATGTTGCAGCTCTATGTACAAGATGGCAGCCCTGTTTCCACCACTGAACTCAATGAACTCAAAAGAATAAGACGTATTAGGAGCTGAGGCTGACAAAAGTCATGTCATTGTGTTCTTTTAAGTCACCTCTTAATAACCTCTACATTATTTGTTTTGGGCTTTTTTATTTTCATATTTGTCAGTTTTATACAAGGTGTTAAGAGCTAATCTACACATGAGGTCCATAGCCTGATCTACTTTGGACAAAAACAATTACAATTGTGTCACTTCAAAAATTAAGAAGCACAAAGATTAGACATTTCTATCTATCTATCTATCTATCTATCTATCTATCTATCTATCTATCTATCTATATATCTATAGTTTACTAAAATTTAAAATGCATGGACAGTAAAGGCTTTGCAATAGTACCTCAAGAGTTTTTATGTTTTCTGGACAAATCAATCAGTGATCAGAAACTTAGAAGGTAAGAGAAGACGAAGATCTGATGTTCAGAGAAATTAGGCAGTGATGATGACAGCAGTCATGGGTTTGTATCATCCAAAATTAGAAGTGAGGTTTTTGGGTTTCAAATGTATTTGAAATTAACATTGTAAATAAGTCTCTGCACCAAGATAAATCCCTGTACATTCCTTGTAGTTGTGATTCTGATTCTGATAAATGGAATATTCTGGGCGTAGTAATGTTCAGTTTAATTTGGGGCCCAGATATCAATAAGGTATTTTATATGAGTTGAATTAATTTGTCTGCAGTGTTGGTCTAGGGCACACTAGACCAGAGTGACATCGGAGCCCTCACCTGAATACTCTTTACAGAAAAGCTGCTTGTGAGCTATTCAGACACATCAAATATTAAAAGCCCGGAGTTTCCGTTTCGCACAGAGGGAGAGGAGAGAGAGCACACAGAGAGAGAGAGGGGAAAGACAGAGCGAGGCAGAGAAAGAGAGGGGAAAAGTCAAAGAAAGGTGGGATTAAGAGAAAATAACACTTCAGGCACCCTGGGAGGGAGACCCATGAGCAGGGATGGAGGGAGAGAGGGAGGAAGAGGGAGAATGCACCCAATGGTAAGAAAAGGAGAGTGTGAATGTTGATGCCGCATCAGGTGTTCGCCTGGAGTGTAACCGTAGAGGCTCGGTCAGTGCAATCAGCTGAAGATTGGCTGGCTGATAACCTTCTAGTTAGGTGGTTAGAAGGGCATGTTTTCTAATTCTGCTGCTTCTCTCTAAAACCTCAGTGGCAAGACTTCTACCCCGGTTGACACACTGACGCAGAACTGCAGCGGAGAGAGCAACGAGTCCCACGAGCTTCATGTAGCAGAGGAAGACGACCAGGATGACAGCGGAACCTATGATGAAGAGGCAGAGCCCAGTCAGGTCAGATTCAACAGCAAAATCAGTCGGTGCTAATTTAACTCTGAGAGTGAAAAAATCAACACTATGCCAGTGTTTAAATTACATAAACTCACAACTATCAGAGTTAATTTAACACTTGTAGATAGTTTTGAACACTCCCTCCAGAGCCATATAAGCTTTGAGTGAACAAAAAACTCTCCAGTCAACTCTCTCATAATTCTCACTCAGAAATCAACACTTACTAACAGTGGAAACTTTTCTGTGTACTCATATTGACCCGTATCAGTTATCACCATGATAGCCACACACACATCTTTCTTTACACCTATCCCCATTCTTCCCTTGGCGGGTGATGCTGCAGGTGTGCTGGGGGGGTCAACAGGATGTGTGTATCAGTGACACAGCGACCTTACCGCAGGAGACTCTGACTGCCAGAAACCCACAGGATGATGCTGACTGCCTCCCACTGTCCCCCCTGCCAACAGAGGAAGAGGCAACCCCCTCACTGTCATCACACTCCTCCAGCACACAGAGTAAGTCATTTGGAGAGCTGATTGATATGGGACCTGTGGGTCCTCAGAGGCTGCGTGTCAACAAATTAATTTGTGTCTGCAAAATGATCACAGCATGCGCTCATTTGAAGCTATTAAAGGATACATAATGTGACCATTAATGTGGGTCTGTGTATCTGTATGCTCGGGGGCTTAGCTGCACTTTTGTGTTTGTGTCTTCACAGACCGCTCATCTGAACCCTGCTGGTATTGCCTGAGGTCGCTTGACTCTCAGTATCGTCCCCAAGCTCCCAAAAAGGTTACAGCATTTTTGACTAAATTCAAGTTATTCCACTGAGACGGTGTTGTTCAGCTGATACATTGATATGGTTCTGTGAATTCTGGATGATCACTAGAGGCAGAGCTCGGCACTGAATATTCTTCATCTCACAAACAACTGAATTAGAGCCACAATCCCTTTTAATTTCCATGTGCAAAAGAATTTGTCTTGGTGACACTGGTGCAAAGACATATTAAGAACTAACAGATACGAAAACACATGGTGCAAGGACACCGTGGCTTCAAATACAGTTCAAGGAGCCATTGAAAGGCATTCACTGGATAGTAAACTATACATAGCACATATACAGTATATATGTATTCAACATTCTGTATGTAGCTGTGTGTTTGAGCAGAATGACATACGATATAGTTCCAGCTGCAGAGTAGTATGTGACCAATACTGCACTGGTCTCGTGTCCCAAGAGAAGGTTAAATACTAGACGTATTGGTATGTATGAGATAAATTATACACATTGGAGAACCTTCATTCCTGTGGCTAAAAAGTGTCATGCACAAGTCACAAATACACAGGGTTTTACAAATACTATAGTACTGCAAATGTGTGCAAAAAACACATGAGCAATTATAAATAGCATTGAAATAAACAGTGGAAATACTAAGCTGTACAGACAGTTCTATAGGGTGATGAGACGCAGTCAAAGGTTTGCGAGGGTTTACAGGGGATGAGTTTTTCTCTCAGAGGAAGGTTTTTGGATCAGATGGTTTCCTGGATGTCCAGAGTCAGTTCCAGTCCTTCCTACACTCTTCTTTGCTCTTTGCATGCAGTTCCTGACCTGTTTAGTGTGGACAACCTGCTGGATCGTGTCCTTGGACCAGCAGTGGGCTGAGTTATCTCAGAATGTAATGGAGGATGTGAAGATGCTTTTGATTGTTGACTTTTAAAAATGGATCTCTGTTGGTTTTCATAAAGAACATCCTGTGCTGGGCCTTCTTGATCCTGTTTGAGGGTGTTGGTGATGGTAGTTCCCAGGAGAAGGCTGGGTTCTTAACTCAGCGATTGATCATATCCTGTAGCCTACATGCCGTTTGAAGTGCAGCGGATATAAATATAGGACTGTTGCAGTTGACAAAGCTTTGTGCTGGAGGGAACGCCTTGATAGAAAACCAGATGAAGTTAGTGTTCATGGTGATTCTCTGAATTTCCTTTTGTTTGCACCTTTTGAGCATTGGTAACTTTTCCCTTCCTTATTGCTATTGATGCCACTACTTAAGTCAAGTCATTTGCTAATCCAACAGTCATGAACTTGTCAAGCACATTCCCTTTAACTCCACTCCACTGTGTTGCTGTGTTACAGCAAGACTCAGATCCTTTGTCACCACTGCCCTCTAGTGGCCGGAAAGTGAGCTACCAGACAGACCCTCGACCTCACTTTGGCGTCGCTTGCTCCTCCCACTCCACACGTCTTCCTCTGTGGGGCAGCGAGGGGCCTTGCTGGGGGCACAGGAACCAGGAACTGCCCGATCAGACACACACTTGCCCTCACTGCCATTTAGGATTGCCACCTGACACACTCCGCTGGCATGAGGTTGGCACAGACACAGGGAAACACACACACACACACACACACACACACATGTACGCAAGCACACACTGTCCACAAAACACAATTCCAGAGATGCCATCACAGTGCTTACTAAGTTGGTCTATGACTGTTTTCTTTTTCTCTCTCTGTACAGGCAAAATGTCTGCTGTTTGATGGGTTGAGGAACTTAAAGAAATAAATGGAGTCATCATCTGAGAAACATGTTACTAATAGTTTATGTCTTTGTAAACATTTTTAATTTGCTCTCTACACTCTAAACCATCACTCTCAGGAAATTCTGTGGACCCAACAATTACAAAAATGTGCAATATCTATTTGTGTTAGTAAACAACTGTCTGTTTACAGTCAAGTTAAGCTGAGCCATGTTAATTTCTTTTTTCTTTTTGAGGACATGTTTAATTTCTTTGTGATGTTTTAACTTATGTTACCACCAATAAACTGCATGTGTACAAGATCGATCTCCTCTTTTCTCCCATTAAATGTTCTCTAAAATATGAAAGCAAGAATGCATGTTTGCAAGAAAGTGAGGGAAGATCATTGCTTAAAAATTAATTTGAGAATTGTTTGTTTGTGATGTTGGATGTAGCAGATGTCACAATAGAGGAATAACATTGACCACTATGGCATTCCATAATGTCTTATGCATGTCAGATAGAATGTGGTTCACCCAGGACTGCCTGTAATATCTGGCAGCTCTGTGTCACCCACTTTTTGATTAATAACCTTTTGGCATTTCTACTGATTTTTTTGTGACTTTGGCCTAACCTGAGAGCAGCCTACAGCTCAGAGAACTCCTAAAGCCCCAGCACCCTACTCCTGACAAATACTGGCTGCAGTGTTGAATGTGAATCCCACTTCAAATTCAACACCCAACAATACGGTCTTTCGGTGAACTCTGTGATCCTGGGATCTCCCACACTAAAATGGACAGAGAGGATCATAATGCCATGCCAGGGATGGGAGGGGAAAAGGAGGAGAGAGAAAAAAGAGAAGACGAGGTTGAGGAACAGACAAAAGAAGAAGACACAAATCACATTGATTATTACTTAGAGAGGGCAGCTGGTTGGGGGTCACTTCCTGATGTGTGCTTGAGGCATGTGTTTCGGTGGCTGCGCAACCGTGATCGCATGTCTGCGGACCTGGTGTGCCGTCACTGGCACTCTGTGATGTGCTCTCCCTCTCTCTGGCGTTCCCGCTGCTTCCATCTCTCTGGCCGGCTATCAAAACACAGGCTCTCTGAACATTCCTCCACCATGGCCTATGCCCTTTCCCTGGGAAGCTACCTGGAGAGGCTGGAGGTGTGTGTGTGTCCTTCTCCACGCAGCTCCATGGTGGCCCAGCGACTGCAACGCACAATCACGGACCTGTTTGATGAGCTCACCAGGTAAAGGAATGTCTGGTGTACCAGGAGTGGAAAGTGGGCCTGTCCAAACGAAATAGATTGTATCGTTGTTTCCTATGATGCCATCTGTTCTTGAACATGGCATAATTCATTGACATGATTAATTCCCCTCAGATCATCTGTCATCACTCCCCAAAGTGAGCATTCTTTTGTCTCCCCAGGGCAAAGGTTCAGTTGCGGTCCCTCTCCCTTGCAGGATTGCAGCTGGACCGGCGCTGCTGGACGTGGGGGCTCAAGAACTCCTTGGTGCACAGCCTGACTCTCTTCCTCCGCCAAGGGGCCTCACGGCTAACCTCTGTTAGGCTGAGGAGGATGCGTACCTCCCTGCCTCAGGTGAATACAACACATTTTTAACAATCCAAAGCTAAAGTTTCAGCAGATAATGTTTACGACGGTGCTTCGCCACAGTGCTCGTGGTCACTGAAAAGCCAGTTCAGGTATGTTACAGCTGAGACACAACTACAAATTGTGTCTGTTCTTTTAGGGGAGCATCTTCTTAATAAAAGAAAGTAAAAGTGATATTATTGTGAAAATTTAACTAACTACGACACAACACCCATAGTTCCCTTGTCGTATTCAGAAAGAACTATACCGGGCTGTACTTTTCTTTTAATTTTTACACTTTTTTTAAAACATAGACATTATAGTTTAAAGACATTAAAGAACAGCCTTCCCCTCTCTTGATCCTTTTCTCTCCTTTAACCCATAGGGTCTGGAGCTGCTCTCAACCCTGTCACTTTCCCAGAGGCACTTCAACCCCTGTATCTCTTCTCTGGACTTGGAGGAATTCTTCCTCAGTTCCTTGTCTGTCCACCTCAACCCCATCATGCCCCACATCCTGCACAATCTGCGAAGCCTCACCAGCCTGAGCCTCAGTTACTCCTGTCTGTCAGATGCCCTGCTGCTGGCTCTGGGGAGCAAAGCCCCGGAATGGAGGAACCAATGGGATGAGGACACCTTGCAAACATTTTCACTGCAGTGCCTTTCCAGTGAGCCCCATGGACAGGTGAGGGGGAAAGAGAAAGGTGAAAGGGGCTTGGTTTGAATAGTGTATCAACACTGCCAACTGCCCTGGGATATGCCCAGTGGGGAGCATGTGGTCTTGGGTTCAAGTCCCATCCCCACCTAAAGATGAGGGGAGCTGAGTGTAAGGACACACACCCTTAGTTAGGATGGTGTCCTGAGCTGCTAACTGCTCCGCCAAGTGAAATATCCCTCTTGACATGATAATAGTGCAGATGCTTTGGGATCATAAAGTCATAAAGTGCTGAAAATGCCACTGTTGAAAATTAAATATCCAGTTGTCTCATTCGTTGTCTGTTCTTCCTTCCGGTCTCTGCTTCCTCTTCTCTCCTGTCTAGGTGGTGCGTGGCAGCTCATGGGCAAGCTTGGCATCAAGCTGCCCAGACCTGAAAGTCAAGCTTAAAGTGGTGCACGTGGTCAACACTGACCGACTAGCTAGGATACTGTTACCTGAGATTCCCCTCACAGAGTACACCATGACAGCCTGCTACTCCTCTGATGAAGATTGGAGCGCCAAGCCTGTCCTTACTGAGATGCTGCCTCAATACAGGCACAGCCTGCAGGTCAGGGGGCTGAGCAGGGAGCAACAGGGGAACTAAGTCTAGAGAGGTGGTGTTAAGTGGTTGATGTGTGATGTGATGTAATGGCAATCCAGTTTAGCAACCTCCCCTTAATCTACAGTACCTAGAGTATCAGGAGAGAACAGTAACCCTTTAGCCAAGGATCAGATTAATTTGATTTGAATCCAACCAAGTTAATTCAAAGATAAGATGAATTTGCTGTAGGTAAGTCTGTGATTTTCACTTTCTGCACAATGATCTTCTCTGCTGGCTGTATGCAGAATCTGACCCTGGACCTGAGTAACTGCAATGAGGCCTTGGATGAGGAGCTGCTGGACCTGGTTGAGGTGTGTGTGTGTCTGGAGCGGCTGAGAGTCTGGGCCTTCCTTGAAATCAGCACCGTGGATAGGCTACTGCAGAACAGACTGAATCAAAGGAGCCGACTCAATGACATCAGAGTGAGACAAAAATTCAAATAAAACATGCATGAATCTGCATATACACTCACAAACACACACACCCTTCACATACAATGATGATGATGTTGTTCCCCAGGTGGGGATCTACTCTCTGAATGAGGACACAGACGAGGATGACCAGGTGGAGGAATTGATGTCTTGCTACCAACATCTGCCCCCTGAGCTCAACTTCTCGGTCATAGTCTACCCCTTTATCTGATCACACGTACAAATGCAGGAGCGGGTGTTTGCCCAGTCAGGCACACACCAAAATTTTCTTCATCCACTGTAATCTCATTTACAATGGACATCAATTTCAGCAAAGCAAAATAAACTGGCTACTACAATATGTACTTCATGTCTCTTTCTATACAATTAAGTACCAAAATGAACAATATTTGGTCATTTCAATTTCTATTGGGGCTGACTGATGCCCTCTCTCCCTTTCTGGGGGGATGGAAACACTGACCTAGTTTCATTGTAAAGGGTGAGAGGGGGAGGTAGTGTGTGTGTGTGTTGTGGCATGGCCAAAGCACTATTTAAAGGGACAGGGATTAACAGAGGCAACAACAATATATCATATTTGTATCTTGTTTGCAATTGCTCTGCATGAATTGTCTCACTACCAGGGGTTTGAACTGTACTCTAAGCTAAGGTTTTAATCTTTTCCCACATTGTTTACAGTAACTATTACATTGCAAGACAGAGGCTACACAAAACAGACAAGGTGCAACCAGGGATGCAGTGGAGGATAAACCCATTATTTGTGGAATATAGTAGTTCATCTACTTTTTTAGACTGGCATAAATCTTCATAAGGTAAATTCATAGCACACTTTATAATAAGTAGTAACAACCCGATCCAAGTGTTATGAGGATAGGGTGTTCCTATGGGAAAAAAACAACATAAATGTATGCCTTTCCAGAGTAAAACTAATTTACCACTACATATTCAGCCCTGGGTATGTGTTTTGGACATTGGACATTTGCTCTAGATTTCCATACTAAATGACTGTCGGACAATTAATTAATTAGTCGCGACATTTCCTTTTTTTTTTCAGTGAATGTTGCGTATTTCCACTGGATCAATAACCCAGTATCGTCCACGCCATTGGTTGCCAGAAGTCATGCATAGTCACATGATTGAATTATGGCATTAGGCAGCAGGCTGAGCCAATGGTCTGCCCCATCACCTGACTGCTGTTTTAATATTAATGAGCCCTCCCCCGCCACATTGGTGCGCCTGTGTTGTCGACTGGGCTGTCTGACATTGTCCGAGTGGGACCAGCGCCACTGAGCTGCGACCACCACAGGCGGAGATTTTAGCCAGACCTGACGACCAAAATGTCCTCAATACTGAAGCCGTTCTCGGTGTATGAGGGGCCATGCGAGAGTGGTGTAAGGCGTGGATGCCCGACCGCAGCACCCCATCATCAACCCCCATCCCGGGGTTTGGCTGCAGCCGCGGCGGGGCTGGGCTCCCTCCCGGTTCACCACCACTCCTATGGAGCGAGGAGAAACCTGGCAGCTGCTGCAATCGGAGGAAGGAAAACAACGCATCCCGGAAAGGCCATCCTTGCAGGTAGATTTGCAACACACATATTCACCCCAGACAGTTGCCTATATTTTCTGATCATCTCTCGCAACCCGCACAGCCTAATCTCAGTCTGTCGCCCATTAACGCCACCAAGCAGAACTGGGTCAAAATGCACCCAGTCATCAACTCATGCTAGTTGCATGTATATCTTGGATCTGTTTATTTGTCTGATTTATTTATAGGGTATTATCTGTCATGTGTGCTCACTATCTGTTCATTTGTATTCATTATAGAAGCATAGGCATTTCTATAAAGATGCTGAAGGGTTTATGTTACCTATTACCTAGAACTGAGGGTACTTTCTGGCAGTTATCTACATTCAGTACAAGCTATTCTGTCCACCTCAATACAAGCAGTTTACATTAGAATTTAATTAAAACACTAACAAACAAGCATCAGCATATCCATTACACTAGAATGACTTCATCATGTATTAATCTGGGTAAATACTGAAAGAGAAATGCTGACAAGGTGATCTTCATCCTCTTGGAACATTCCAGAACAAATCTGCTTACCGTCCACAGATACTGAAAACAGAGTTTCACCCAGTCTTTCCCTCTCCCCTAGGTGGTATTGCAGGAGGTATAGAGATCTGTATCACCTTTCCTACAGAATATGTGAAGACACAACTGCAGCTAGATGAGAGAGCCAACCCACCCCGATACAGAGGGATTGGTAGGTGTGTGTGTGTGTGTGTGTGTGTGTGTGTGACCGCTCTCTGAATGCACATGTGTACTAGACTTCTGCTGGTGTGTTACTGACCCTTGGGTACTGTGTGTGTGTGTGTGTTTGTATTTATGCCTGCAGGTGACTGTGTGAAGTTGACTGTGCAGGACCATGGTCTCAGAGGGTTGTATCGGGGTCTTAGCTCTCTGCTATATGGATCTATCCCCAAGTCTGCAGTGAGGTGAGGCGGCACACACACACACACACAGACACCCTATACTCTTTTCATCTTACATTTACAGCTACACTTAGCAGGAAGATTTTTATGTAAATCACAATGTTGGCCCATGAATTGAGACACCATAGATTCAACCTATTTGTCTAAATGAAATTCTGGTGTCAGCTATGGGCACTTCTTCACCCAAAGGAAGTGATGAATCGAAATTTAAGAGAGAAATACAAAACCGTCTCTTAAACAGCAGAAAGCAGAAAGCTGGACTCACCAACATTTGATCTTTTGTCTCTCTTGTCCCTTTGGTATAAAGCATCATAGACCGGCCAAGTTGATAAACATGAGCGTGCTGTGTGCAGCTTACTGCTGTCACGTTACATGATTTCTAGGTATTGAAGTTCAAATTTTTCAAAATGACGTCTTGCTGCCACTTAGAGCCATGTGCAAATACATTTCATCTTGCATCTTCTCACATTTAACAAGCTATGGGCTCTAATGGAGTCAGCTGCACAAACGTTCCCTCATTGTTGAGGTTTGTTTTGTTCATAATTAATATTATTATTATTATCTCCTGCTCTTCCTCTCAGATTCGGGACGTTTGAAATGCTCAGTAACCCCATGCGGGATGCCACTGGTCGCCTAGACAACACAAGGAGTCTCTTGTGTGGTTTAGGAGCAGGGATAGCAGAGGCTATCGTGGTAGTCTGTCCCATGGAAACACTCAAGGTTGGTGGAGCTAAACGTTACCACAGATGTTTCTCAGGAAGCCCGTCCCTCATTTTGGTTATCTGAATGAACAATGGATTGATGAAATGGGCTCCTCTTTTGATTGGTTTTCTTCTGGCAGGTGAAGATGATCCATGACCAGTGTTCCCTTCGGCCACGCTACAGAGGCTTCTTTCATGGAGTCAGTGAGATTATCAGAGAACAGGGTAAGAGAACAGGCTGGTTCAACATATGGGTGGCTCTTATTTCTTCACCTTGCACTTCTCTAACACACAAACATTTAGAGAGACAGGAATATTTGTTACATCTATTGTCTGGGTGCTGTCGCTGTGACCCTTGTACTTGTTATTGTTTACTTGTAATGTTGACAATCGAGGAATTAATACTTATTCTACTGCCGTGACTTATAGTTCTAATTTCTGCTGTCAGCTAAATACCTAAAACGTGAATATTTTAGCCCTGCTTACCTACTAGACTGTATGTATGTGTACTCCCATGTGCATGCTCATGTGTGTTTTGTGCTCTTTAATGGAACATAAAGGTAAAATCTTTTTAATATCTAAATTCATTTAGGTGTGAGAGGGACATACCAGGGACTGACTGCGACTGTGCTGAAACAAGGAACCAATCAGGCCATCCGATTCTATGTGATGAACGCGCTACGCAATTGGTACAAAGGTGAGAAAGCCAACTTCCCTCAAAAAAAGTCCAATGTTCCCATCTTTTATTACTACTCATAATCCATTTTGCTGCAAATCTGTACTTGTGTATGAGCCTGAGTCTAAGAATAGACATATTTTCCTCCTGTTGTGTCATTTCTGACGTTTTTAACACGAGCCTTATGCTTTGGTCTCCAAGGTGATGACCTGAGGCGTGAGATGCACCCCATTGTCACTGCAATGTTTGGAGCAACAGCAGGAGCTGCCAGCGTTTTTGGCAATACTCCTCTAGATGTGGTGAAGACAAGAATGCAGGTAAGGAACACACACTCTTACGATTTTATTCCTGTGATCAGGTTTGTCTTTTGAATGACACTGAGTTTTTGTAGGGTTTGGAGGCCCACCGGTACAAAAATACAGTGGACTGTGCCTTCCAGATCTTGAAGCACGAAGGACCACAGGCGTGAGTAACCCTGATCCTAATCCATGCACTCTTTTGCTCCTCTTTCAAACAGCTGTAACAAGTATACAAGACTCTAGATGAGCCATGGCACCTTATCTCATCTTGTCCTACCTGTAGGTTCTACAAAGGGACAGTTCCTAGGCTTGGCCGCGTGTGCTTGGACGTGGCGATAGTATTCGTCATCTATGAGGAGGTGGTCAAACTACTCAACAATGTATGGAAGACGCAGTAAACCAACCAGAGAGGGAAGCGCAGACCAGCGCCTCATGCTACGTGTAACTGACCAGCTCTACTATTCTAGTTCATAGCTCTCTACATAGCCAAGAAAGGATCAAAGCGTTATTCAGCTTGACCAGGCTACTCTCTGATGCGTTAAATAAACGGATAGAGTTTACTCTACGATTTGTAGGACATTGCCCTTAACAGGGTGAATATAAGGGAAGTAGTGGCTTGTTGCTAAACTGGTGTCAGGCATTAGTCTGTGGGCCAGTCTTACCCCTCACCCTTGACCCTTGAATCTCATTCCCTAGATGAATGGAAAACAGTGAACCTGTTGGCTTGTTCATCAGCACTTAAGTGGCACAAAACAGCCCAACTAGAGGAGATCTTCAAAACATTTGGTTACCCCATTACCATTTTTCCCGACTTTTCCCATTTCTTTAGTGGTCAGACTTAGGAATGAAGTAGGGCTAATCTTATTTTAAAGAAAATCAAGGAGTACATCAAATTAACAAGTAGATGATGTATAGATTGGTTAATCTGTGCACTCTAGTGCCCCTGACAGAACTTGTAGGATGAAAACACTGCATAACCTCAATGTCTTTCAATTTCTTGAGTCTTCTTTTTATGAGTCATACTGGCAGACCATCAGTATGAATTCAAAAAGAGGCTAGAAACACAAGGAATCAATGAGATGTGCACTATTTAACCAAAGGTTCAAGTTAGAGGGGGCAGGAAAAAAAAAAGCCTTGAGACTGTTTTAACACAAAGGGATATCAAATATGTCTGTTACGATTTAGCTTTCTATGACTATTGTTACTGTACATGTTGTAGAGAGTGAACACTTTTTACTTCTATGAAACCATACATGTGTCTTCTGATTCACCAAGTACTTACTCTACTGAACTAGGGACAGAGTTTGTTGCCAGACACAACCAAGCACACCGCAGTACTGAAATGGATTTTGACTTTGAACTGTCTCTACAGTACTTCAACACATCTAGGTGTTGTAATTGCTTACTTGAGTCCTTGTGGATCATCACACTAAAACATTATCACAGACAATGTACAGTTTTCCCTGGCTGTGTCTTGGTGATTAACTTTAAAGAGATGCTGTTCATTGTGCATTTCATGACTGCTGCTGATAATAGAATATGGCTGCATGAATCTTGATGTAGCATCTATCCTATTGCACATCAACATTGGCCTGCAGGGTTACTGATGCTGCACCTGGTCTTGAGTCAGTACGCTCTCCTGCAGGTACACTGGTTCTTTCAGTGAGCCTACTCCATAAACGTTCATTTGGCACAAAGCTGAAGCAAAGAATCCTTACATAGCACTATCTTCACATGCGGTCTTAAGAGTAGGAAATATTAGAAGTAAGTGAGCACATAGTTGCCATCCTGGGCAAAGTTTCAAGATCAGGCAAGTTGCTGAGGAAAACGGTGTCATGTTTTCACAGCGATTTCCTAAAACTGTGTGGGAAGCCTTAATTGGAGCCAATTTGATCAATCTTGCTTTGACTAGTTAGACTCAATCAGGCTATCCCACACTACTTCCAAAGACTGGGGTGAAATTCTAAGCGTTTTTAAACCATTATAACCATTAACAATCATTCAAATGCTCAAAACATTTCATTTTCAGCTGTCACATACTGTCCGTCCTTGTATCGAAGGCTCAGCCAGTCAATTTGAAATACAGGTCGTCAATCAAATGAACCAAAATATAAGGCCTGCAGTTGGGTGACGGTGTGCTAACAGCAGGATTGAGTATATTTATAGGAAAATTTAGTTAGTGACTAGATTTTTAGACATGCAGCCTAAAAATTGACTTCTATTCCAGATTAAATCACAAGATATGAATACTGTGACTAAGTAAACCAACTGATTTTGATCCAGTTCAGCCTTCAAAGTGACTGTGATTTTCTTGTGCATATTAATCCAATTCAACAATCAGACTGCCTTTTAGTTAGATTGGGTGGGTAAGGCTGCAGCTAAATGTTATATGTCACTATCTTAAATACACACAAACCTGCTTCTCAAGTATCCCTAAACTGCTCAGGCTAACCGGTGAAATTGAAACCTATTCTTCAGTGTGAGCACTCGGCTAGTTATCACTGCTGTGGTCTTGAAAGGTCCAAAAACAAATTCTTAACTTGCCTCTCATGTAGTGTTTACAGATGTAAAGACAACAAAGGTGAAGGAAATATGACAGAGGCTCAACACTTGAGCGAGCCACTAGAATTTAAGCGAGGCTTGGTTTTGGATCAACCTACTTGCACCACACAGCCTTGCACAGAAGTCCTTAACTTCTCTTTGCCAAATGTCTCCAGTAGAATCTCCAATATAACATCCCTGATAGTAGCAAACCTTTATTACATTTTACACCAAGAGCACCAGAATATTGTTTAATCCTTATTCATCCACCATTTTGTCTCCACAAACTGAAGCACATTTTTACTGTATGAAATCTATATGTATCATTGCTGCTTTTATAAATAGGCCAACTGCATGTCTACGTAATCATACAGCATATCAGATTTGGTGTGATCATTCACATTTCGGGAGATCCAGTTGGGTAGCTTGTAGGAATCCCTACAACATCTGAAATTAACAATCATTTGTGTAAAAAAAAAAAAAAAAAAATGTAACATGTTGGCATGACAAAAAAAAACATCAATTGCAGACTGTAAGCTATCTTAGATCTAATTCTCCCTGTATGATTTACATGACTAGATTTGGAAACCTCTAATGACATTTAGACATTACCAAGTTTCATTGGCCTTAGAATAAACTTGTGATTAATGAACTGAATATGTGTGACCGTGTGTTTATGAATAACTCCATGTGCCATCAGACAAATACACTGATCTGTAACAAGCCCAGGCTCTAGAAGGGTGTGTGTGTGTGTGTGTGTGTGTGTGTGTGTATAGTGGTGACCAAACATTAACCTTGTACTAATCTCGGAATTAATTTATTTCCATCCTAATCTCTTTCAAATCCATAGGAAATCTGGGCAAGCAAAGGGCCTCCGTTGTTTCTATTCTTACTTACAACAACCATGACATACATTGGCATTTAAATCAACATTTTAATCATTTGTAATGTTTACAAAAGCCAGTTGAATACAGAGGCTAAATCCTGTATTTTCCTCAGTAGGGTGAGGAGCAGACAGATCAGTGTGTGGTGACCCATGTCTTCCACCACAGCACCAGAAAAATCAGCAGGCTGGGGCTTTGCTGACTGCCTGACAGAGGAGATTAAAGGCTGAGGGAGCAGGACCAGTGCCGTCAGCATTAACATCACACAGAGGATGTATTAGCGCTCCCACCTGCTGCATAGCCGGTCCACCTGTCACCTATATAGTTCACCTAGTAAGGCTTAAGGTGAAGGACTGGACGCATATGCTGTTGTGAAATACTTTTCCCCATCTGCTAGTTTATCCTTTGTGACGTCTTCCTACTCCCACTTGAAATTTACTCCTTTGATCCCTCCCTTCTTTAGGGATTACATTTATTTAGGAATTCAGGCCCATAGGCCAAGCATTAGGTTATATATTACATTGTGAATACATAAACCTTGGTTGTGATTGGTGCATATTGGTCAGGACTTCCGTTTGATATATCCAAAACAAATTTCAGGCAAAAATGGGGCATTTGAATGGCAGCACTATGAGTGTTAAACAACTCAGAGATGTTAATACTCTGATTCGTATTACAGTATAGGTCCTTACTTTTTCTGATCATAATGAAACTTGCTGTAAATGTCAAAACATTGAGCATTCACACTTAGCTAAACTCCTTACAGCGTTAAATCTCTAATATTCCTGTATGGGCTTGAAACTGGAGTAGGCGTTTGCGCCATGACGCGAGTCACTTGACACAATGCCATTGTTGACAGATAGTGTAATAAAGCCACAAGGGGGATTAGGTACATCCTTGTCACCTTGGCTCCAGCCAGCAGGCTTCCTGACAGTAGAAGTCGTAGGTAGAGAGGCATGGGATTGGCTGCTGCCTGGGTTGTGAAATACTCAGCCAAAATTAGGGAACAGATGTATGGCTACCTCCTCCATCTGGAAAAAAACAATACAGACTCAGTTGGCAGGGGAGTAAAGTGTGAAGAAAACTGTTACATCAGTGTGAAAAGGAACAGAGAGAGAGACGGCATCTTGGCATCTCACTCACATTCTAAGACATTTGTCTTTCCCTCCACTGGCCACTCTTTGTCCATCAGGACTCCAGTCCACCGCAAAAACCTGCACAGGGAAAAAACAGGTCAGTAGGAAAAAATACTTCCCAATTACTGTTTGTCTATTCATTGATAGATATGCATACACCTCGATCTGGAAGCAGAACTTCTCATGAACCCCTCCTGCAACTAGATACCTCTGTACTACCCACTAGACGCTTGTTCCTCCCTCACCTCATCAGCATGGCCAGGTAGGTCCATGTTGAGCTTGCCGGTCTTGATGTCCCAAACCTTTAGTGTGCTGTCACTGCTGCCACTGACCAGCAGCCTGCTGTCTGCCGACCACGCCACTTGATACACAGCTGCCACATGGCCGCGCAGGGACATCAAGTACCTGCAGGCAGGTAGGCAGCCAGAGACACCAAGTTAAGTTTACAGCACCATCAGCAGGACAACAGCAGTACTACACACCGTCACATTTAGCTCTCATCGGCTGAGCAAGATTAGATGGGTCGTTCAGTGTGGCTGTACGCATTTCTTACTTTCCGGTGCGTCCGTCCCAGATCTTGATGGACTTATCAAAGGAGGCAGAGGCGAGGAGCCTGGTGTCCGGGGAGAAGAGCACTTCGTTGACCAGGGCGCTGTGCCCGGTCATCCTGGCTAGAGGCTTTTTGTCTTCTGCAGGATTCCACAGGAACAAGGTGAAGTCATCTGATCCGGACACCAACCTCTCTGGGGCTGTACCCTACAATACAGGAGCAGGAGTAAGGACACGCATACGGGACAGGGTCAAAGGGACAAACACACAGATGAGCAGGAACTTACCCTAACTTTGTTGTATCTCTGCAAGGCTTTCTCCTTCAGCTCTTCCACTGGGGAAAGAAAAATGCTTGTTAACCCACATCGTTCTCCTCTGAACACCATTTGTCTGATACTTGCTGTCACACAAACCAGCAAGCCTTCTCTCCACAACATAGGAAAGGTATTTTTCTGACAGCTAGCTTGTTTATCACATCAGAGCAGACAAGCTACAAGGACAAAATGCACTCCCACTAGAGGTAAGACCTAAAGAAATGGAAGTGTGCAGGCCCACTTACATGATCCAGTGAGATCCTGGGGGTTGACAGTGGCAGTGGCAGGTTCAAAAGCTCCAGTACGCAGGACATAGTCTGTGCTGAGAGCCAGGGTGTTCACCCAGTGGGCGTGGCCCTGCAGAGTCCTACACTGGACACCCTGCATTCACAGATATAAATAAACATACATTAACTCCAGCGTTGTCATGAAAAAGTCTCCACCCACCCTTGTAATTTTCTGTCTGTATGCTGACTGCTTGGCCAGGACTCACTTGAATTACTTTTTCTCAATGTCTCAAGCTCTCTCTCTCTCTCTCTCATACACACACACAAACTTACATCTTTGGCTCTCCAGACTTTGACAGTCCTGTCCTGGGAAGAGGTGTAGAGAAGTCCGTCTCCTCCCCACTTCACACAGGTGACCGACTGGGTGTGTCCTGTCAGGATCTTCTCACTGCGCCCCAAAACCGTGTCCCAAATACGTATTGAGCCGTCCTTGGAGCTACTGGCCAAGTACCGACACTCTGGGTTACTAAGAGAGGGAGAGAGGGCAGGGTCAGAGAAATAGACAAATTAAGCAGGCATAAGATGAGGAAGTGAGAAAGCGAGGAGAATTTTATACTCACAGATGGAGGGGTTCCCAGCAGAGCCAAGTGATCCACTTGGTGTGTCCTGTCAAAGTCTTCCCCATCTGCTGTCCCGTCACTGGATCCCACAGACAGATCTGTACAAACAGTACCACAACACAACATTAATGCAGTAATAGATGCATCTTAAGACAGATTATGGAAAGACGAGTGTGGGTGTTGAAGAGAGTGTGTATGAAGCACACCTGACTGTTCTTGCACCCAGAAGCCAGCTTCTTGCCGTCAGGAGACCAGGCAATGGTCAGTACCCAATGGGTGTGTCCTTTAGTAGATCAGAATAAAGCACAATGGTGAGTGTCTAAAATAATTATTAATGCTACACTTTTTATTCTTGATATATAAGAAATTGTGCTGCATTATCGAACTAACTGGTGGAATTATGCTAAAAAATGCAGACCTCTGGCAGTGTGGTGAGGCGTCTCAGTGGTCAAGTCCCAGAAACGCACTGTGGTGTCACCTGAACCGCTGGCCAAATACCTGAAACAAACAAGGACAACTGAATCAACATAGAGCATAATGTCTGAGCTGGAGTGGCTTGTTTTTCGACTCTTAAGCATCCTCAGCTTACCATCCAGAGGAATGAGCCAAAGGTATGTAGTACTGCAGTTTCTGTCACAGCTATCTGTTTTATATGACCTGCTTGACATGCGCCTGATGTTTACAGCTTAGGACGTCCCGACCAGAGTGCTCATGGTGGAGAATAGCAATTTGCCCTACGCTGTTGAAGTTCAATTTTGTTTATTTAGCCTATATAGCCCTTTATCACATGCATGTCTTGAAGGACTTTACAGAGAATGCTAAACTATATGGGGTCAACGCCAAAGCTCTTGTCTTATATATTATATATTTCAATAAACATCTGGTTTTGTGCATCACTTTTTCTGTCTTCCCTGATTGAAGTGTGTTTGTCTTCTGCTGTGACTATTTTTTAAATACATTTTAAGGAGCTCTGGATAAAACTGACCACCAGAGAGTCATTTCTGTGACAAAAAGGCAAAGCTATGATGGCAGTTGTGTTTTCTGTAGCAGAGTTACTCACTTGCCGGTGGGGCTGAAAGCAGTTGAGATGACAGCCTCTGTGTGTCCCTGTAGTGAACTGGTACAGCGGGCCACGGCCCGGACCCTGAACACAGCCTGCGGCTGGTACACCACCGGCAGGACTTGCTCTGTCTCCACACCCAGAGCCTTCACACACAACCCCAGACTGGACACCACCTCAGCCTCTCCACGCACAAAAAATGCCAGTGGCACTGGCTCATCCTACAATAGATAACAGATACAGCAAAGATATAATCACTGGTTATGGAGGTCAGCTCTTCACATTTGAGCTGAACATAACTTTATCAGGCAGCTTAAACAGAACCAAATGTAGACTATGGCTGTGACATCTCTAAAAGCATAATTTATTGTGACCTAAATGCACATAAATCAACAGTAATAATAAAATAAGTAATAATAAGTTATAATACAATTTAATTCTGCATCTGATGATTCTGATACCTCAGCTGTGCTTTAGCATGTAAACATTCAGCATTGTGATCAAGCCTGAGCGATATTTTACATCACTATTTAAATTGTGACATATTCTACTCCTTATTATCCACATTTCCCTGTTTGCTAAAATGCTGGGGTTTTTTTTTATTCTGAAACATTGGGATGTCTATTTTCATTTAAAACTGAGTATTGTAGATGTGAACAGAGCCTGGCTATTCTTAACATGGCTTATATGTGTACAGGTATTGACAGTTTAATGCTAGCTAGGGATACTGGAAAGCTGCAGATCAGTAAATACTGTACACCATTAATATGAACATGGCATTTGTGATTCCACTTTTATATCATATAGCAGGCCCGTTACCTTCTGTAGCAGTGCATTGCAGACCAGCTGCAGTTTGTCCGGGGTGATGTCTAGTGGCACATCAAAAGGTGAACCCAGAACCTCTCCATCCTCATCCTGAAACTGGATCAACAGCCGCTCCACATCCACACTCGTCATCCTCTCTTTCGTTCAGATCGACAACTTCAAGAGGAACAGTAGTAGTAGAATAAAAAAAATAAAAAAAACCAATGTCAGAAAAAGCAACCCTAAAGCAAACTGTTAATAAGGATACAAGATTAGTCTCTTTTGAATGCTGTATGGGAGAATGGGAGGTCAGAACAGAGCATTTTTCTGAGTATTACAAGTGCTGGTACTTTTGAGTTCAAATGATAGGTTTACAAAGGTTAGGATTAACAAGGCGTTTGCCATCTAGAATGTCAAATGTCGATCTAAATTTCACCCCAAAAATGATTTTCATTACTCTGAGAACACTCGTACCTGGTTGTCTGTCTGGGTGTTCACTATGTTAACTCATGTTGAACTTTAGCTGAACACTAACTATGGTACTATGATAGGAAGAAATTTCTGTACAGCCAAGTAGTAATATTGTTTTTGACCAAATTTGACGTTAGCAGTCTAAATGAACTGCTTATGTCAACCCATAAAAGCTAGCTAACGTTAGCCTGCTGTTAGCCAGATGATCATTTTGGGCACTGTAGCTCCTTTTAGGAACGACCGTAGCATGTTTTCGTAAGCGTAACTTGTTTACATGCCTATATCATGTTTATTATACGTCGTAAGATTACTTAATAAAGCTTAAAACTTACCTTTATCTGTTACTCCAACACAGTATGAAAGTTCCCCACGTGTATACTACCTAAGAGCCTTGAAATCAAGAGAGCCCAACAAACCTCTGGAGTTGTCAATGGCAGTTGACGGGCTCGCGCAATGAATCATGGGAAAGTCTAGGTGGAAAAAGTGCCCCGCGCCGTATCAGGTTTCATTCATTGGATTTTCTTACCCATCTTTCATTTTATTATATCTCTGTAACTTCTCTGCGCGATATTTATACGTCAACATTCAGATCTACGTCACTACAATAAGACCATTTTTTAAATTGTCCAAGTAAGTAAATTAATAAATTAATTAATAAATAGTAATGATAACGATAACACCGTTTTTTTTTTTTTTTTTTAAATAGTAGTATGGTATTCTATATTAATTATTCTATTGTTTTTTTTCATGACTTATGGGAATAAAATAGGTGGAATGAAGGAAAGGGGAAGTACAACATAATTTTTTTTTTTATTGTGTTTTTTGTTGAACAACAGAAGATTTGTAATGCCCTTGTATAGCGTAACTCAAAGTAAAATGCTTGACTAAAGTCATTAAGCTTTAAGGTGGAAACATATCATCCTTCTGTGACTGCAAAAACTAATTCATATATTCTTATGTAACAAGCCAAAGAAATGTCACAGTCAGCTGCTCTTTTGCACTTTTAATTAGAGTACCTATAATAACACATTTGTTTTGGGATTAACACATTTTCATCATGAGGGAAACAGAATTCCTGCTTGCATATTTTCAAGAGAATTAAATCTGATCACAGATGAACTCCAAGGCATTTTCCAGTACTTTCCTAACAAAATGTCAGAGGAAGTTGGTTCAGCTTGTACTTTAAAATGTATTTCACTGCCACAGGCAATATGCTTCACACGTAACATAGTAGTCCAATACACGATACAACCCTACATGTGATTGTTTACTATTGTGGTGATATTGTGTACCATATCAATCAATTACTCAACCACATATATCACTTTATCTCTCACACCCAACACATTAACGTGAACAAGAACACACATACACACACACACATGTTAAAATACACACCCAACACGCACACACATACACTCATTATGACATAAATATCCAACAAATAATTCAACATTGTCACTGATACAGAGATTTCAAAAACTAGATTTTTTTTTCTCAACAATCATCACGTTCACACTGAAGAAAACAAGGCATACTGGTATTATACTAATGTGGGGAGCGACAGTTAAAAGACAAATATTTCATTCAAATCTAAAATGATATTTAAATCCAGAAAAATAAATCTAAAATCTGCTCCTATCATGATTGTGTTCATAGCTGTATAGTCTGTCATTATACACATTCGATTTTTACATACAATTTAAATAAAGTGACACAAGATTGAAAATGATTGTCTTCCACATCAGCACAGATTATGACAGATACATTTTGATTTGGTCCAAAAAACATCCACATCTGACAGGAATTCAGGTATCCAGCACACTGCATTTTTAATCTTTCACACCAGCCCTCCTCCCATCTTAATGACATCATCGTAGGAGACCTGGCTCCAATAGTTTAAGCAATTACTCCATAGCATTTATTTTAAACGACTCCAGTGTGGCTGATTTTTACTGCACCAGCAGTTAAGTTAAATAGAGAAACATATACTTAATTGTCTATCAAATAGTTTCCTATGATTGTCAAAACTTTCTCACACTCGTTTTATCGCCCTCTGCGCTAAACTGCAATCCGGCACCTAAGTAGGTTAAACCAAAACATAAAAATGTATTTGTGAAAATGATTTGACCCGAGTCTGCATCCTAGTGACCTACAGAATTTGTAATCATGTCCACTCTTGTCAAAAACAAAACTGTCCCCTACTTTCTAACTGCTTCTAAGCAACTGTGTAGCTTGGCTTGTTATCCCTATACCTCCTGCTCTTCCATCGCTCCTCTAACAGGCTGAAAAGGCCCATGGTTACATATATATGGCACTCATCACAGAGATGATCACATGCTGTTGAGTAAGACAAAAACACTGAGAAATACTCATAGAAAACTGATCCAGTATAAGAGCAAGAGTCTGACTGAATATGTATTCTATAAAAAGAGGGAAACACAGAACAGTATTGGTCTCCGCTCCGTATATCGGCACAGTGTGGTTGACGTTATTTTCATGACTGAGTAAGTCTGTCCAGTGGATGGATGGGATCTTGGGTAAAAGGCCTGTGTGAATCAGGAGGGGCGGCTGGGAGGAAAGGTTCGGTGATCTTATTTGTTCAGCCCGTTGATGTTTTCAGGAACCAGGCCTTCCATAACGGCACGTTTAGACTCCAGGATCTGCAAGATAAAATCGTGATCCATAATCTAAATAACTCTGTTGATACTGTAGGCTAACACTTAAGGGGCTTTCACAGTATGGACTGCAAACATGTCAGCCCGCTAACATGCACGTTTTAGAGTGTGAATGCTAATTGGAGTCTCCTGAATTGGTCCAGTAGGACTCTCAAAGCTGTCAAATACGGATGCTTCAGGACAATCAGTAAGCATTACTATGACAAGAAACATCCCATAGCACAGCATATCACTGTGGGAACAGGGCATTTACTTCATTGTTACTGTGCGTTCAGTTTAATAGATTTTGTGTATAGTAGACCTGACCTCAAATAATAGTGTGAAAGCATTAGAGGACAATGAGTCTCTGGCTGTGAATAGTTACATGGTGAATGATACCTTACATTATTCCAACATTTACTCTCCTGCTCCACATTCTAAAATTAAGATTGTTTGTTTGTGTATGAGTAAAGATGGGTCACTGTTTGTAAACAAGGGAATGCTTATTCATCAGTAGTTCTACATAGCTATGTAGTTCAGTATAGCTAAAATAATTAAACATGTAAAACAACAGCAAAAGAGCTTGTGATACTTTGTCATAATTGTTGTCATAATAGAAGGAACAAAGCGAGACAAAAACATAAACAGTCTGGAGGGCTTGGAGCAGGGAATAGTAGCTTTTTGATCAACTTCAGAGGGATAAATTCATACAATCTTTTGCTGTGTAATTCAGTTTTGGTTATGCTTCCAGTGATGTTCAAAGCTGGATCTCATTACATTCTTTATTTGCTATATAAAACAATGTTATGACCACTGTGTTACTTGCAGCCATCTGGCCCAAGCCCTCAGATAACATCAGCTTTGTTGATATACTAAGAGTTATTACGGCAGTTGCACATATTGCCTTTGAATTAAGAGTTGTAACTTTTAAGGGAAAGCCGCTCAATTTAAGAATCCATATGGTATATCTTTGTTTTATTGCTGAGGATAGTTCAGTCGATGTCTGTGAATATGATCAACACTAGAGATCCAAATATGTACTTACTGTTTATTTGAATTTTAACACACAAATGAGATTCATGTAATGGTAGTGTTAACAGTTCTGAACCAGAAAATGCACCCATATCCCCAGAAAATCACACTGGATACAGTCAAAATATCATTTTTTTCTGATTACTTCTTAATGGAGCTGTACTGTATATTATTATTATTATTATTATCACAGATTAAAGGATGAGACAAACTTCTCTTCTACATATTTCTGGCAATATGATACAAGAGTGAATGTTCACTAGTACAAATTTAAGTGACCTTGGGCAAAAGAAAACATGATACTCCTTGTGAAGTAAATGATAACAATATAATAACCTAAAATGAAGCTATTGCTAAAGCTACAATGCTCATACAGAAGACTCACCTGGAAGTTAGCGCTGAGGCCAATGATGCTTTGCATGTTTGTACTGTAGTAACCCAAAACGTACTGTCCTCCCAGGAGGGGAATCTCATCCTTATCCACAGATATCTGCACACACACACACGTATTGATGCAGCATACACTCATACGGCATTTATACACATAATTTAAAACAGTTTCCAAATATGATAGAAATGATAGTATATCTCATTTTCACTTTACCTGTATGACTTCATTTGTCTCCGGCAGCTCATTCTCCTTCACCCAGACAAAGGCCTCGTAATCTGACGCACTCTTAAACTCCACCTGCAGGCCAACAACCACATTTAAACTACTGTAGATTTAAACTACAGTTTAAATCTGACCATTGTCTCGTATCTCTTCCCCAGCTGGTATTTCCCTCTCTGGCTGTCCTAGTACCTTGTAGAGGCCAATCCAGTCCCAGGTGGAGGACATGAAGTCTTCCTGGATGGTGTAGTTAAGAACTGCGTCCTGGTCAGCGCTCCACACACCCTCAGGAGACACGTGCACCAGCGGCATGTCAAAGCACTTCCTCAGCTGCAGGGAAGACACGAAGAAAGAGAGGAGATTTATTAACAATGTAAGGAACCAGTTCACTTTGTAGCGATAGTAGAAAGAAAGATGTACACTCTATTACTTTCTTCTTTCAACTGATACCAGATGCACAATGACCCCATAAGCTACTGTAGGCAATGGATGGACTTGAACGAAACACACTTTTCATCACTTACTGTGTTTGGTTCCCAAGGAATCTATACCTCGCAGTATCCCAGCATGCCTTGTGGTTTTATAATTCTGGTGTTTATTTATATGCGTATTGGCAGGTCATATATTTTGGGTGGTGTTTTTTCTAGTTATTAAAAGTAACAAGGAAAACTTAAATATGGTTTAATACAGAAAACAAACAAATTTGTTTAGGATGTATGAGTATGTGTTTATGAGTGTTGATTTCTGCTTTAGCTGTTCTTCTGAGTCATTACCAATCTATTCTGTCCTCTCATATTACAGTACTACTAGCTAATACTACTCTATACAAAGTGCTAAGTGTTTAGTAATGGCCAGCTGTTCTAATTCCTGCCCATTCACACCCCACTGACATTTAGCTGAAAACATTTTAGTGTTGTTTAAATCACCAACACCATTAAATAACCTTTCCCTGGCTTAATTTCAGTTTTTAAACCAATTTCCTCTTGCTAGCTTATCTAACCACTGCAGCAGGATTCAAACAGTGAAGCTATTGTCTGATCCTATTGAGCAGGTCTATGGACTGAACCGGGCAGTGCAAAGCAGTTAGAGTAACACTGAGTCTGCTCTCACCTCCAGACTGAAGGTCGCTATGACCGGCTTGTGGTCACTGACTCCATAGCTCATATTGCAGGTGTAGTTGTCCTGGGTGACTTGGATTGGAAACTCATCATGTCCGTCGTCAGTAGAAGTCGACGCCCTCTCGTCATCCTCTTCCGACGGCGGGCTTTTGGGTTTAATGCGCCAGAGGATCCGGTCTGTCCAGGCTGGTTTCCTCTTCTTACCACTGACCAAGCAAGGGCGAGTATTGATATCACATTTTCCTTGTACGAAGTGGATTGAACTCTCTGTTTCTAAGGCTTACCTTATACGCAAATAGCCTACAATATATTCAGTAATCATATTTGTTCAGATTTCTAAGCCTCACTGCATCCGCCAATGTGCCAAAACCCATAAACCAGCTCTTCTCCATACCGACTTATCTGGGTGGAGGCTGGGCTGGCCGAAACAGAACAGCAAGTGGGAGTCAGATGCACATGTGATCTTAACAGCTAACATCTCTAAGTCTCTTCTGACATTCAGACTATACAGCAATACAGGTATGAGCTCACTTCCATATTAACTATTAACTATTTTCTCTCCTACATACATGCATTCACTACTTCCATTCCCACATTATACGCATAAATTGCTCTCACATTCACAATTAAAGTTTTTAATTATTATTGTAGCAGTAGTTGTAATAGTAGTAGTAAAGGTAGTAGTAGTAGCAGTAGTAGTATTAATTGCCTACAGTTCTCCCCAGCTTTTCTCATTGCTTTCCCCACTGTGATTTAATGGTTACGATTTTACATTTGCAGTCTGAGTCAAAAAACAGTGAGCTGTTTTCAGAGCGAGCTGCAGACGATGTATTTCCATTACTGAACTGGTTTTAGTAACAGTTATTATCGTCACCTACCAACTGATAGGCACCTCTAACTGTACAGTGCATGTATTGACTTGGACAGAGCAAAGAAGCACCAAACTTATATGAACTATTGATTCATAAATGAATATAATATTATATAAACGCTTCATAGATAAAAAATGCTTGATTACTCCCAGTTGACATCAAATTATGAATTACTTGCCAGTGGTGTTATTATTACATGCTGTATTAAGTCATTTGTTAATCAGGATGATCAAATGAAAGCTATACAGGCTAAAACAATAGTAGGGAGTAAATGATTGCTAAAGCTTTTACTTTTTTTTTAATTTTAGTTTAAGTTATGAATATGAGAACAATTTATGTATATGAGAGAGATAAAATCATGAATCATGAGAGTGGATTTCCTGTTATACACATGAACACACACACACACACACACAAACAACAGCACTCATCAGCATGCTGTTAGAGCACACAAACCAGACGCACAGAGGAGCGATGAAGGAAACATGCTGTGGAGAAATGATGCATGTCAGTAAAACTCAGCGCGTACATGAATGGACAATACCATCTGACACAGTATTTCCCATTCACAGAGAATGCATGTACACACACATTCACTATGAAAAGCAACACGTACGTTGTGCAGGAACAGACTGGGGGGTGCTGGGGGCTGGAGGGAGTCTAATTAATTTGCGGGTCGTGTCTGCTGCAATGTTTATAAATTCGCTTCATTCATCAAGGATATTAATATTCACTAAACCCCTTTGTGCTTTATCATTCCCGATGCCAGTGTCTCCAGTTATTTATAACTACAAATAGCATATTCTACAGTAGAGTCCTTGGTTATTTCCGTGTATCTATGGAGACACCCACCTTGGGGGGTCTAGCTCCCTGTACCAGGCCCCCAACCAGACAGACAGCAGCCCCCAGGTGAGGGAGGTGAGGAGGAGGAGGATGGTGGTGCTGCAGCGCTGCAGGGGCCGGGGTCTGTACATGGTTAGGGGCAGCGCCAGAGAGCTCTTTCTGGGAGGGACACATACATGGTGCTGGGATCAGGGACCAGCAGCAGGGAGAGTAGATGTCACTTCAGAGACTAAAAAGCAGATGTTCATCTCCTGTTCACCTGCCAGAGGACGTTCAGGGTGTCTTGGGTTACTGCTTCTCGTTTTAGAGACAGCTGTGGTGGCCAAATTTTTTTAAATGAAGGACAGAGGGAGAAGTGACTGAAAACTAAATATTAAGTAAGGAGTTGAGGTGTAGGGGTGGGGGCATGCAACACAAAAATACTGAGTGCAGCTTACTTAAAACCAAACCATGTCTTCGGAGCGCTGTGCGAAATTCAAAGGGAAAAGAGACCGCAGATCAAGTTTGGGTGCATGTTTGGGAAATGTGTTGAGTATAGGTTAATGAACAACTTTGTGTGTGTGTGTGTGTGTGTGTGTGTGTGTAGTATATGTTACCTGCTATCATAGGTGTCAGAATTACGGTCAAACTTGTAGGTGGGTTTAAACCTCAGCGGCCCCTCTTCAAATTCCTGGAGGAAAGCTTCCTTCTTCTTCATCATGGTGAGCTGCGGGAACATGAAATTAACGAGTAAGTGTGTGTGTTTGTGTGTCTGTGTGTTTTGTGTGTCTGCGCGCGTGCATACATGTGCTCGTTCTGATGCGTTACCTGGTCTTTCCCCCACAGTAAATTAAAGCGCTCACTGTTGATGGACGAGCGGAGGAAGTGCATGCCGTGGTCTGCTATACGGAAGTTCAGATCACCAAACCAGAACACAATCCTGTGAGAGGGGGATGGATGCTCATGTCAACTGCTATACAACAATCCCCAAGAGGTTCACAGAGCATGTGTGTGTGTGTGTTGACTGACTTGTGGTCCAGGACACGCGGTGTGTTGTGGAAGTCAAAGTCTTGCGTGTCCAGGATGTACTCAAACTCATCGACGCGCTGCAGGGCGTAATTCATATGAGCTGCTAGGTGGCAGTTGAGGAAACACACCATGTGGCCGTAGAAGGAAAAACGCACTGATACACCTCCTTTATTGCCCTGAGGGGGATGAAGAGAGGGGGAGAAATATGTGAAACAAACAGATAGACCGTGGGATTTATGTTCACCAATCACAATCGGAAATACAGATAATTTTTATTCCAGTGTTTACAAACAATGCAAGAGAACCTCTTAATGACTTGAGATATATTTTAAAACCATGTTTAGCTGTCACTCTCATTCCGTTTATTATGAGTTCAGCTAGTTTATTCAAAAATGAAAACAAAAGCTTTCTTCGGTGGGTTTATTTATACTGGAATTACAGATTAGACCATTGATACTGAACTAAAATTATTCATCTAAATCTTGCAAGTGTTTGTCCCAGCCTACAGCACTCGTTTTATCACTGAGTGTCCATTGTTTGTGATTTCACTTTGTCAGAGCTGTTGTGCATTTCACTAAACAAACACAATAGGTCTTTCATAACGTGTTTAATCTCTAGAGCATCTAATCCCAACAGAATTCCTGGTGTGCAGTTTAGGTGTTGCCTGTAATGTTGAGCGCTAACCAGTGCTGCCACTATGATTTCCTACCCAGTAGCCGAAAATGCCAGTGCGGGTGTAGGTGGTCTGGATGTCTCGGATGAAGGGAAGGTGTACTTGCTTAGCAAACACCAAGAGCAACAAACCCTGCATTCTTATTGATGTGACCTGTAAGAGAGAGAGAGAGAGAGAGAGAGAGAGAGAGATTATCACTGTTATTATCCAGAAATATTTTATTTTATCTATTCATTTAATATGCAGTTTATTTCATTTACTTTATTTCTGTGTCAATTATGTTTGAATGTATGCTTTGGCAACATGTGCACATGTACGTCATGCCAGCAAAGCTCATTGAATTGAATTGAATTGAGAGCGACAGAGAGAGAGAGAGAGAGAGAGAGAGAGAGAGAGAGAGAGAGAAAAAAGAAAGAAAGAAAGAAAGAAAGAAAGAAAAGAGAGAAAGTAAGAAAGAATTTGAGGATTTTTGAGCAATTTTGGCCTCTGGTTACAAAAGTGTTTCAGAAACACTTTTGTAATTTGAGGATTTTTGAGCAATTTTGGCCTCTGGTTACAAAAGTGTTTCAGAAACACAAAACACTTTCTTTCACACTTAATGAGGAGCCTTCAGAACTGTGCTGTTCATACCAGTCATTTACACACACACACACAGAACAGACACACATATACACACAGGACCTGAACTGGTACAGTCTATTTATACCTGACTACATCCTATTATTATGTCCCTCCTTGCTGTCTCCTCTCTCACCTTGACGAAGCCCCTGGGTGCCAGTGTGTCCATGAGCAGGTGGCTCCAGGAGTCCTCCACTATCAGGTCTGAGATGAACCGCAGAGGGGTGGCGTTCACCTCCTGCAGACTTACACATAAACACAAAGGAATGATAAATACACAACAGTCACATCAATTCTGATCATATTTATTTATCTGACCACTAAGGTATGTTCAGTGTGACCCTGTTTCTTGTCTCTCCTCAGTCCAATGAGATATCTTTTCCTCTTTTCCCACCCAGTCAACCAAAGAAGAGGCACCTCTCCTAATTCTGGTCAAGTTTCAAATTCCATCTTGCAGAGTTTTTGTTGTTTGCAGTCTCACCCAATAACGTAGAGGTCTGAGGGGGGCTGAACATCTAGCTGCAGCAGAGAGGTGACGTCTGCAGGAGGCTCCGCTGTGGCCACGTTCCATGTCACCATGTGCAACCTGTCAGAGTGTGTGTGTGTGTGTGTGTGTGTGGTAGGTGGTAATGATAGGAATGACCAAGATGAGGGAAAGAGAGACAAATATTGACAGGATATCAATAACCTAGTTGCATATTTCTCTGATTTTCTTAATGAAATTATTCAAGTTATCCAATTGTTCTACTGGATGTTTCAAAAGCAGGTAAAGAATTTATAACAATAATGAAAAACAAAGCTGGATAATTGTAGTCATTTTAACTAAAAAATAAATAAATAAATAATTTAACAATTTTTACAAAATAATTCAACATTCAATAGTTCAGTAATAGGTGTACATGGAAACAGAAAAATATAGAATATAGAAATATAGAATAATTAATAATGCATATAAAAATGTATACCTATTACCTACTTTTGAAACACCCAATATTTTAAATCTATGGAGGGTTAATTGCAAATCACAAAGAGGTATCAAACTGCAAAAAGATTTCATTTCAGTTTCAAGTTGTTATTTCTTTGCTCAAAAGGTAGGCCTGCTTGATCTCCTTCATAAAGTCTCCACCATGTTAAATCCAGTCATGATCCAGATAAATCTAGAAATTGAGCTCCTATCAAGTTAAGTCAAGTTATCAAGTTGCCCTTCTCACTGTCACATTATCTTGACCCACAACATTTTCAGTTCAACGACTCCACTCCCTCCCTGTTTTTTCTGAGAGCGTGTGTCAACCTGAATGCGTCAGCTGGACTGAAGCGTCCACAGAGCTGGAAAGCCTCGTCCAGCGTGCGGGACACTTCTTCGCTGGCTTCGTCGTCGGAGCTCATGTCCTCCACGCACGTCAGCAGCTGAGTCAGACGCTGGCGGAGCAGCATCTTGCTCCTCGAGCCCTGAGACACCGAGCTGCCCACGCTGTCTGAGCGCACGCGTGGACTGTCTGTCCATGAATCCATCTTTGGTGCTCAGATTGAAAAAAAAAAATCAAAAATCTCTTAGAGATTATAGACCAAGCTAGATAGAGATGAGAGTCCAACAAGGACAAAAACAAGCAAAATCCAATGTTGTTGGGCTTGATTTTGTAGTTCTTGCTTTAAATGCGTCCTTTTCTTCTTCTTTTTCGCTGCTGGTTGCTTTGGATCCTTATAGTGCAAGAGGCCTCCGCTCAGCTCACTGGAAATAACATGAACCGATATCCTAGTTAGTCAGATCTCTCAGTATGTGCTTCAGGCAGCTTCTCTTTCAGATCCTCCGAACGGGCCAGGAGGAGCGACTTCAAAGCCCAGGGTGAAGTGTGTGTGTGTCCGTGCGGGTCGAGTCCTTTTCGTGATGGGCCTCTGGCAGAGCGCTGTGTCGCTGTGTGTGATCATGCACTGACTGAGTGAGAGGGACAGAGCAGCGGGGTCGACTTGGGAATGCGGGCAAGAATGAGTCAGATTTGGACTATAATCGGAGGCAGGAGAGAGGCATGTGAACATATGTGTGTGTGTGTGTGTGTGCGTGTTTGTGTGTGTGTCTAGTCATAGAGTGGAGGACAGGCTTGATCCCCCATCATTGCGGGTATTGTTGCAGCACTTGGGTAACCCTGTGGTGGCGTCACACCCCTAAGAGGTTTACTACACCAGCATTCTCTCTACCAGCTAAGTACATTGAACAATACATGTAGCCTTGCAATTACAGCCATGCATTAGGGAGGGGACAAAGGGGCACAATAGCATTAGCCTCTTTTGGCCTGAGTCCTTTCTCTGCTCATATAGGTGAAAGGTTATCTATGTGAAGTAAGCTGTGACACACAAGTTGGCACAGGGTTAGGGTTAGTCTCCATTTCGTCAGTGGCTGTTTTAGGAACAACCGGAGTTGCTACACAGCTGTTATTAGTTGAATTATATAATAGATTTGGAAACAAACAATAGGGCCTACATAAAGCAATCAGCAATTCCAGCACATTTTGGCCATTAACGGTTTAAAGAGTGGCATAATGTGAATGTGGTTAGCTAATATTTTCAACTTTATATAACTTTCTACGTTTGGTTCCAAAATCAGGTATCCACCATTTGAAAAAGTGACACTTACAAAATTACAAATTAAAATAATTGACTTCTTAAAGGACAGCAGGTATCTTAAGTCCTTAGACAAAATAATAAAGCCTTTCCTCACTGGACTCTCTATATTTTAGAGATATTCAATAATGAACTTAAGGTAATGGTGTTTTTCCCCAAGAAGGATGTAGTGTTTTGGAATAATTCTTCATATATTCTCTCCACCAGTGAGTCACACTGAGCCCAATCTGACTAAACTTCTGGGAAAAAATTCATGACATATTGGATCACTCAGAAATATGTCACTCAGAAAAAAGGGCATTGATTCTGAATCTATGGACAGAAACATAATTGGAATTACTGATAGCAATTGTAGATGATGATAATAACATTAAAATTATAGTCTGTAATTTGGAATAAACGGTTTGATTCTTTGAGTAGCCGTTTAAGTATATGAATTATATGGACAAAATGATCCACAAGCACTGGAAACTAATCAGATTACATTATACTGTGGATTCATTTAATCCAATTTGGGGTAGGGAATCAATAATCTGTGGCAAATTACTTTTTGAAAATTGATATTTCGAGACATGGTGTATGACAGAGAGAAAGAGGGATGGACAGAAAAGTGGAGCAGAAAGACAGATAGAAGAGAAATCCCCTTGCAAAATAAAAGCTATAAATGTCTAATCCTGAGCGCCCCAACTCTCCCAGCTGCTTCATGTAACACTGTCACATGCAGAGACTTTAACATTCTTTAGCAAGCAGGGTGTTAAGTGGATAACAGAAGCGTTCACCGGTCTGGTGAGAAACTACAAATGGGAGTCTACTTAAGTTTTATTGCTGAGCGCTGTAAAGACCCCGGCGGTCTGATCACTGTCTTTCAGCACAACTCATTTCACCTCAAAGCTCCTTATGGAGGTTAGGCAATTCAAACCCTCTACAGGAAGGTCACACTCTCTTTCTTTTCCTGCACTCTCTCTCTAAATACACTCCCTTTCTGTCCTATTTTCTGCTGCTTTCTCTCACAATTGCTTCCATCCTCAATTTATCCCTTTCTTGTTTCCACTTACTCTTGCTCACCCTTGTTTAAAAGACGAGGACAAAGAAGAAGAAGAAGAAGAAGAAGAAGAAGAAGAAGAGAGGGAAATGGGAGACAAAGATGGTCTTACCTGCACTTGTCTCTCCCACCACTTCTAAACCTTGCAGTGCTCATATTCTCCTCTGTAGACACACACACACACACACACACACACACACACACACACACACACACACACACACAGGTTTAAATTCAGTGTGAACGGAGCCACTGAAAGCCATTTCTGAAATTGCTTTGTAATCAAGTCTAATCACGGTTAGCACTGCTGCTGGGCTTCATCCTCGGTAAAGTCGCAGCACCCTGAAGGTCACATGTAACACAGTGTCAAACAATACAAACACCTTATGTGAGCACTATGGTTTTTTTTTAACACATTTGTAACACCTGAACAAGAAGTTCATAAGCGGTACACATAAATACAGATTAAATCTTCATGCACCTTCTGAAGGTGTTTACTTAATACTCGTGACATTTGTGACATAGCAGTGGAAAAGTGTGTCAATTTATTGCCATTTTTATCTTTGGAAGGTTTTCATGATTTGAACTTCAACTCAGATAATACGTAAGGAGCACATGGTCATCTTGTCTACCATTGAAATCCAGTAAAGCAGTAATGTGAGATCTTAGCAGGAAACCATAACAACTATTTGCAACACACACACACACACACACACACACACACACACACACACACACACTAACCCTTTCCAAAATGGATATATAGCATTTTGACTTGAAACCCTTCAAATACAACACAGACGAATGAATAGGCTGGACCTACAGGCTTTTTGTTCAAATCACATATGGACATCCTGGTCTAGCAGGGTTAAAGAGAAATAATTACAGCCTTTAGCACCAGGAAGACCAAACCTGGTCGACTGACTGCTGTTTTGAATTTTAGAATTATAAATTATATATAATTATAAATATCTCAGCTTTCAAAATGTCCCTCTGTGACTTTTCCTAAACACAATTTTGTACAACCCAGTGTTTCAAGATTTTCAAAATCATGCAAGGAAATAGTAGTTATAATCATATTTACCTCATTCAATTGACAACTTCTTGGCTTTGTCTTTGATCCCCCAAATCCATAGGCATGTCTAGTGTTAGATATTGTATTACTTTGGCCTAGGACAGTTTGGCTTGTATTTGTGAAATCTGTTTCTATAGCAACAAGGAAGAGACCTTGTATATTGAGATGTGTTTAGACTGCACATCAACATCCTCCTTTCACTTAGTGCTTGGGCAACATCTTTATTTATCTAGAACAGCACTGAACAAGAGGTGACTTCTCCTATTAGCTATAGCATATAGGCTACCTGCCCTTTCCAGAAAAAACATGATAACTTAAGGAATGACACTCAATTTAAGAACCCATATGTTGTCTCTATGGTTTGGGACACATTTGTGTGTAGGAACCATCACTCTCTCAAATTCAATTTTGATGCCATCAACCCAAAATCTCCAAAATCTGGAGCTGCTCCATAGACAGTGAGTGGGAGAGGGATTTAATGGACCCCTAGAAAGATTGAGTTTTTATTTCCTAAGTTTCTAAAGAAAGCAAAAGGTGAAACAACATCATCCATCATTCCAGTAGCCTAGGCCTACCTGTCTCTGTGTGTTTCTCCTGCGGTGTCCGGAAGAAGCGGCAGACCCCTTGCGCACAGATGACGGAGATCTCCAGGGGGGAATCCAGGGAAGCGAGCTGCTTTCCTACGGCGAGTCCCGTTGTTTGACTGTTTATTCTAGTTTTTTCCTTCACTCTGCTCTCACTTGTTCCCCTTCTCAGTGCCAAGTCCCAGGACCTGCTCTGGACTTAAAGCGTAACATCGGATCAAGCTATTATCCCAGGTTGGTTAACAACCGAGTGAGAAAGTATTATCTTATTCATGAATGGACATGTCTGTTTATTGAATATCACCGTGACGCATGGTATTTGTTGCATTAAAGCCTGCTTTGTATGTTCACAAATAATCCTTCACTTTCTTAATAGTATGGAATGCATGGGGTGCTCTGCTTTACTGTATGCTATCCCATGTAAATTCACTTAAACCTCTAATTTCTTCTTAAAAGCAAATATCTCTGGGTAGCTGCCAGTCCCATACTGAAGAATAATAATCAAACATACTGTATTTGAATTGTTTTTGTTTGTTTGTTGGTTGGTTTCTGGTCAGTTTGAAAGCTCTGGCTGTTTTGCCTGAAATGACATGGCAGTTGAAAGCATGTGATGTCTTGTGAATGGACTTAAATATTAAATTATTATATTATTATAATATAATTATGTAATATATTATATAACATCTTCAAGTTGAACTATGTAGGCATTCATCAGTGCAGTAAGTCAGCTAATAACAATGACCTAGCACTCAGACTTCAAAACAAAAAGGGTTTACCTATGGCAGATAAGCAAGCATGTTAATTATTTAATTAGTTATTGAATTAGTTAATTCAAAATCAGTAGCTGATGTGTAAATACAGAAGGCAATATAATGATCCCAGCCTGTCACCCTTTCCTCAGTACTTAATGTTGCCAAATTCAGGAATGGGAAACTTAACCCTAAAGGCCAAAATGACTAAAATCTATCTAAAATAAATATATGTATTTTATACTGTAGAACTCCATTTAGTGGCTAATGTCTGAAATGAAGGGAATGAAGTCACAGACTGGTGCATATAATTGCAGACCTCTGTCACCAGTCACCAGTTAGTGTGATTTATTTATTTTTACAAAAGTTAAACACACAATTATGCTCATTTACCACACCTGAATTCGTTAACAACACTGACAAGTTTTTTTTTATTAACCATTTTCACAGTCAAAAACAGTATAACACTGACGAGTATTTATTTTATTAAACTAGAGTGTCTACTTCACTCACCTTTATTGTTTTATTCTTCACTTAGATGGTTGGAAAGTATGAAAGGAGACAGAGAGGGAGAGAAAGCTCTGTGATCCAGTCCCAGGCCGGTGGGGGCTCACATGTGCTTCCAGAGGCGGAGAGGTGACTGTTGCCGGGCACAGCAAGTATTAATATTGGTGGTTGATGGAATTGAACCCGACCCAACTGTCTGAACGGCCAGTGATCAAAAGATTACATCTAAAGAGGGCCATTAGTTGGCATTAGTTGGATAGTCCAATGTTGTGTTGATACTACAATATTACAACTATCGGGTGACATAAAATAGATGTTTAACAAAGTGTCACTTGCCTATACATATCTACAGACTATATGACACTAACCCTAACCTTAGCCTAACCCAACCTTAACCATAACCTGACCTTCATCATTAACCACAAACCTTAGATTAACCCTAGCCCAGACACTGAATATCTATAGACTATTTTTTAGTTAAGAGTATCACTTGAAACTCATTAGACCTTTTAGTGGCACATTATAGTCACTTGATAGGAAGTTGGGGATCAATATTAGACTATCCAAATAAAGTGTGACTCATTAGTTTTCTACCTTTACTATGTATTTCAATGGCATTTCTGTTACACCTATTTTTCTTTTAGCTTAGACAGTCACAGAAATGAATACATAAACAGAAATCATAATTTAAAAGTAGGATTCAAACTCAAAGTCTAGGAAATCTGAACTTCTGTAAAGCAATCATGTTATTTTTACACATAAGCTTAAATAACCTTTCACCTTAAGGTTCTTAACCCGTTAATAGTTCCATTTGGGTCCGAAATAATAAAAAAATGTACCTCTGAAACACCCATACTGTTGAGAGTGTAGTGGACCAGAGTGTCATCACCATCTCATAAAATGTTCAGCTCTCTCCCCTGGCCCCTCTTTCGCCTCATAATCAGGATTTAAAGTAATCTTTATGCCATCTAAAGCCTGATTAATTTTGCCAATCCTACAATGCGTGCATATGTGTGTGCAGTGGTAGTGGTGGTGGTAATAGTAGTTGGGACACACAGCCAGAAATCTGTAAGATTCCTAGATCCACAAGTAGACTGCTTTGACACTGAACTTATCGAAATGTAAATTCTGAACATATTTCTATAACTTTTCTACAATATTTTGAACATTTATGATTTTCTCAAAACTTCTCTAGCCATAGTAAACACAATTTTCAAATTTTATGACTTTTCCATGACTGTAGGAGCCTTGGTAGGAGTCTAATGTATGGTGATGGTTTGGTGTGACAGCCTCGAAGCTGCAGCAGTGGAGTGAAGGATCCTGTAGGAAAAATTGTCTGTAAACCATCGGTACCAACTCTATAAGGTAGTGAGCCAAAGATATTATGACTCTGGTGTTAGATACATGATAAAACACGCAAATGACTACGGACAAAACTCATGTACAGTTGCTTTGCTTCTTTTTATTCATTTCTTTACTTCTCCAATGTACAGTAGTGTTATTGGAAGATAAGATGACAAAAAGGCACAAATTCACAATAAAAGAAAGAAAAACAGGAGACAAGTCAACAGGAGTGAGAGAGAGAGAGAGAGAGAGAGAAAGAGAGAGAGAGATAGAGAGAGAGAGAAAACGATTTTAAAAACAGTTTGGGGTTCTGGAATCATTTGGTTTCATATTCTGATTATAAATTGAGGAATCTAACAACGAGATATCTATGAGATTGTCTCTTTTAAACCATTGATCTCTCACAAGTTTGTAAAGGTACAGTATCTTCAGGCTCTTAAAACGGACCTACTGTCTTGTGTTTTTGAACAACCATATCTGCCTAATTGCTTTTGCCTTCCTTCTAGCTATAAACCCCAACCCTCAAGCACCAGGTGGAAGCTGCTCCCAAATGTAGAATCATTCCCCCGATCCCCATCGCTAACCGCAGGAGGGCAAAATCCAACGCGAACCGAGGCTCAACTTCAGGCCGGCACCATCAGCTAATTATGCGGATCAATGAACTGACCCAAGCTGCCATTATTGTTCCTTTTCAGTGAGAGAAGTGAGTGTAGTTCAGAGACTGACGACAGAGGTACAACAACATTCAGAACAAAAATATATTTATACACTGTCCTGCCAATGAGACGTGGTCGCTGTGAGGCAGGGAGGTGAGAAGCAGAGAAAGTAGTCTGGGGTTTTTGCTTTTCTTTTCATTTCTTCTCTCAACTGAGCAGAAAATCTAACATCTAAAATCTACAAGCCACACAGCAACTCAGCTCTTTACTGTTTTCTGTCTGACTGGCCAAGTCAGAACAGGATAGCTGAGTTGTACCACACAACTATATGGATAAATATCCAGAAATATTTCACAGATACAGCATTAATTGCTGGAGTATCCCTAAAATGGGTACCAAAATCATCTATAATATATAGGAATGCCCTTTTTTTGCCCATATACCTCACATTATTTCTCAAAATTCCTTTCCAGGATTAAATTTCCGCATGGCTACTGTCCTATAACTGTAGTCGACTCACAATAATACCTCAGTGATAGCAACTTTCTCAGTGGTGGACTGTGTAATGCCTAAAGTTTAGCTATAGGATCTGAGCATTGAGCGTCAACAGGGTGTGCTGTAGGCTTGGCAGGACAGTCTGATCTATATATATGTGTTCATCTACATTAATTTATATACTATTTACAATATCAATACATACAGTACATCCACAAATCTCCATGATTCAGTTGGTAGCCCGTGTCATCACAGACGCTGAGTAAGATGCTTGATGGAGATAAAGAGAGATAGAGAGAGGTGGAGTGGTTGGACTTCCAGGGCCAGCGTTTTGTTTAAAGAGAAGGCAACAGAAAATGGCTCGCAACAATGGTTTATAAACTCGGTTTGACAGATATACAAGAAAATGAAAAAAAAAGCCCCCCAAAAAAAGAAATATCACCACTGTTGATGTTCCACTGAAGCAAACCACCACTGAGGCTAAAACTATGATGCTTGAATGACGGGTAATAACTCCCCGAGCAGGTTTTTTTTTTTTTCATGGACATACTGTATTGGCTACTGTGCTTGGGAATGCATAGGCTAACCATGGTACAAGGTCACTGCTCCGATGCTACCTTGTGACATGGTCTATTAAATAATGTTCGTCAGCAGTTACAGTGTGTGATGTCATGCAGGTGGGCAAAGACACCAAGGACTGGTACTGGCTGTTCACTAAGACTAGCTAGATTTGTTACGCTAAGCCATAAACTTAACCTTGAACATAGTTGTTGGAAATCAACGTCTGCCTTCTTAAGAATTTTGCCAAATTCACCCATTGATGGTGAAACGGTGATAGGTGACTGATCACAACTGAAGGGGCCCTGGAAGAAATAAAGTCACTGCTGCACTTTAAAGAAAAAAAAAAATCCATCCTAATTCTATGAGTATAACTTAAGGGAACCTTGGGTGAACCCTAACAAATAAATAAATACATAAAAGTTATTTATTTGATATCATTTGTTTGGCTCTGTGGAATAGCCTACACAGCATGAGATTAGACTGAAATTAGACATGAAATTAGATGATTATGTACTGTAATTTGCAAAAGTTCGATTCTTCTCCAGACTGAGCCAAATTGATCACAAATCGAGCTGACACCCTCATACTAGTGGAGAAAGCTACTAAGGTCAGACTGATATATTGGTTTGTCAATACATCAGGCTGATATATATATATAGGCTATAGGCCTTCTATTAAAACTGGATATCAGCCTGTCATGTCGTCCACCTCTGATATGATGGATTTGATGCAGTGTGTCTCATTACATATTTATTTTATAGCTGATCAACAGTTGCCGATGGGAAGCCCTTCACTGGAACTGATACTCATGCAACATTTTGATCAGATTCCACACAAGTATGCATGACTATGTTTTTAGTAAAACAACAATAATAATAATACTAATAAGAATTGTTGTTGTTGTCGTTGTTGTTGTTGTTGTTGTTGTTGTTGTTATAGTTTTAGTTTTAGTGTCCCATGATGAAAATGCTGTTAAAGAGGTCCTGTTTTCCACTCTGCCAAGAATATAATTCTGGGGGAAACAGTGAATACTTGCAAATATTTCGTTTTTGTTTTGCATGAATATGATCAAATTTGAGGATATCGAATATCAGCAAAAAAAATAGATGCTTGTGGCAGCTTCGATCCACAAATATAGGTATGGACCTTCAAAAACTCTTGTTGGTCAAACCCTAGTAGCTCCAGTGGCTATAGCTTGGCTTCCTCCACTTGCCACCTCACACTTGTGAAGGGCTTGTGATGAGAACAGCAAAGTTCAGAGAGATACAAGAATTATCATCGTCTCAATCATCTCCCTGGTGTTTTTTGGCCATGAAAGCTCCAGTTTGCTTTTGTACAATCCAGACTTATTAACTAGAGGTTGCCCTAAATTAACACTGCTCCCTTTTAAAACTATCTGTTGCTTGCTCTTTAAAGTGTTAATACGATTAAGAGATGTGGCGGAGGAGAAGTAAGGAAAGGATGGAACAGAGGATATTAAAGACAATCGAGGACGAAGGAGGGCAAACAGACATGAACAAGTGTGAGTAGGACCTTGCCTGATCGCAGAGCCTGCAGCTATCGCTCCTCCAGCTCCATCACCTCCTCCCTGCCTTACCCAGCCAGCGTCAGATCACTCCAAAGACACGCTACATCACACACACATACACTCATGCATATACCTACACGCCACACTACTACAAGAAAACAGACTTCAAACTCCAACTTGCCCCGTCCGAACAGAATCATTAGTTTATGAATAATTAATCTCCAACAACTTTCTCCCTCCTTGCCCTTCAGCTCGGGCTCTACTTTACTAAGACTGTTCTCAGGTCGGGAGCAAACAGTAGAGTAGGATAGACTTGCAACGATAAAGAAGAGACCAAAGTGTCATGGTAGTTATTGCTATCGCTGGATAATACTGTTTATCCATAAGAGGTGAAAGAATGGGTGACAGGGCAAGAACGGATGAGGATCATTTAAAAATAGTTAAGCTGCACCCACTAAAGAACAATTTATCTGACTAGAGCCAGAGGGAGGCGTGGTCTATCCATGTTTAAACTCATGGCCCTCAGCACCAGCAACAGAGCTGGAAGGATGTGAAGAGTCTGTAGACTGAAAGACTGCCAGACATAAAAAAGACTCACACTCATTTATGGCTGTTCTAGTTCTAGGTCTACATTTTTCCATTTCGGTGTAATAAAGTTTTACGGTGTGTGTGTGTGTGTGTGTGTGTGTGTGTGTGTGTGTGTATGTGTTTTCATTCAGATGTGATCTTCAATTACTGCAATTTCAAGCAGTCTGTTCGAATGCTCTGATCAAATTGAGGAGCTGACTTGTTGGCAGAAGAAATGATCTGGAGAAAGAAAAGTGGAAGATATGTCTGGAAAACCTACACGACCAACAGACACTACAGAAACACACACACACACTCACACACGTACACACATACACACAAACTCACAGAGCAGCAAGAAAGCCAAGGGATGCCTTAACACATGGGGGAAACACTGGGGAAATATCCTATCTGGTAGGCCAGGAGTCTAGCGGAGACACGATCAGTCATCACTAACACTCTCAACACAATCCCAACCTTACAGCTGCGGTTTGTGGAGTTGCGATTTGATTTGAGCAACAAAAGGAAATGCCGCAAAAAGCATGACAAGAATGGAGAGAGGGAGGTGTAACTATGACAAATCGGGAAAATAAAAAAAGAAACAAAAAAACAAAAAAACCCAAACAGAACAGTCACAAGATCAAAATGCAACACTGAGCAGATACAGCTTGGTCTGGAAAAAAAACATCCACAGACAAACTTACAGACAAAATCATTTTAAAAACCCTGTTTATATATATATATATCTCAGTACAATTACTCAGCTCCCCAATATATACTGTATATATACACCTGTGGGATATCTTAAATAGAAATAAATCCTAAATTGCAGAGATAAATTACACTAGTCTCTGTAGTTTAGAATAGTTTGGAGAGAGAGAGAGAGAGAGAGAGAGAGAGAGAGAGAGAGAGAGAGCAAGAGAGAGAGAGAGAGAGAGAGCAAGAGAGAGAGAGAGAGAGGACTGACTGACATCTTACAGGATCTATAGTGTTGCTACTGGAGGCTTCAGAGCAGTTGGTAAGATGGCGGGACTGGATGGGTAACAAGGAGAGGGGTGGGGTTTGGGGAGGAGGGTGGGTTTAGGGGGTTGGCAGGAATAGATCAGCTGAACTGGGAATTTACTGGGTCCAGGTCCCTGAAAACCAGATTGTACCAAGGAGAGGGTTTGGACCAGCTGGTCAGATGTTGTGTCAGTTGGGACAGAAGGAGGATGTGAATCCGCTGGTGTCTGGGTATACTGGTCTGATCTAGAGAGAGAGAGAGCGAGAGAGAGAGAGAGAGAGAGGGAGGGAGAGAGAGAGAAAGAGAGAGAGACAGAGACAGAGAGAGAGGACAGAATATCAAATATAACTCTTGTTCTGACGATGCACAAATCATGCGAAAACATCAAACAATAAAACAAGGGGCACCTAATGTCCTGCCATAATCATCATGACATGTTAAACATAACCAGTTATACCAATGAGGTAATGCATTAATTGGCAAATATTTCCATGTCAAGATACTTGTCTTCGCATAACACATGGGCGGTATTAGTACTATACTATAAGAAAATCTATTTTTCCTCATTAATATGCTAATTTATGCAGCAAGTTGCTCCAAAATGTAATCACATCATCTGCTCTATAGGAAACCTGTGAAGTTTCTATCATATATTGTTGAATTATTGGGTTCACAAGAATGTGTCTACACAGAGACAGACAGACAGACAAATTGATTGACAGACAGGCGGACAGACAGATGCCATCATGACATGGTGGAGGGACATAAAAACATATCAAGGAACGATGCAGATTCACACAAAATGCTTAATTTTCTCTCACCTGATGAGCAGCAGCATTCACGGTCCGACACAACCTCAGTCCTCTAGAGCCACCATCCCTTTCACTGGGTCCTTAACTCTCATCTAACACACACACACACAGCAAAATAGTAATGTTTTATCTCCAAGAGTTTATCTGCACTGATTTGTGAAAAAAACACGCATCTGCCAGGACCAAAAGAAATCAGATGTACAGGAATCTATCTCGACCTTTCTGGCCTCCTCTTCCTTGTCCTCCTCCATTTATCTTTGCTTACCTCATCTAGCTCCTTGCGTGTCTCCTCCTCCATACGACGAATGTCTTCCATGTTCAACTCGATCCACTTGTCGATCCAGCAGAACAGCTGACGGTGGAAGTTAGTGAACAGACGCTTCTCTTGCTGAGAATGAAAGAGAAGGAGAGAGATCAGACAGTGGTTTGGTGAAAGCAAACAAAACATTGCAGAAACACAGATTGAAATCAACTGAATTTGTAAGTGTGAATAATAAAATCATACTATTTTATTATATCCTGCAGTACCCCATTTGTCCACTAGAGGCTAGTGCAGGCCATATGTACAGCATGATGGTGAGCAGTACTTTTCCACTAATACCCTAAGCTGACAGCATTTCATGTACCGGATATAAGACAGTATGGCACAACAAACACACACACACACACACACACACACACACACACACACACTCACACACACACACACACACACACACAATTAAAATACTGTCCAGGACTGGGAAGGGGAATATTACTCACTTTTTTTACAAGATCGATGTTTGTTTGACCGTGTTGTTATAACTCCTCCTTAATTAGCAGCTGAACAAACCTGGGCCAGCAGTGTTTACCTGGCTACCATAAAGATCACGAAGTGGCAAACAGGAATATACCAGTTTCCAAACAGTGGACAAACCTTTTGAATGAAGTTCTCCACTTTATTTTGCAGGCCCCACCACTTGAATTTGACAGTGACCAGTTTGTAGGCACACATGTGTGGGCAGTCCGTCTTCTTAGGAAGCTCCTTCTGCAAGTGCATTCATAACATCAGCAAAAATGAATGGATATAATTGAGGAACAAATGTAAAGGAACAATTCATAGAGGTACAGAATTTAGCAATAATCTACGAGACGCTGTACTTTACAGTGATTTTCAAACAGCTAAGAAGGATTGTTAGGCATTTTTATAAAACAGCAGGAGAAATAATATGTTCAAAAAATATTTCATTTTTTATCAATTACATAATAATAAAATGTTTCTCTTTTACCAAGCAATACAGCTTTTGAAGAGTGGTAAACGCATAGTTGCTAAGCAACAAGTATCAGTATGAGTGGTGATTTTCTGTTTGTACATCAATATTAATAATAATTAACAGTTATGCGGTTGTAGGTGTGCGTTCATCATCTATTTTACAATGGCTTCAAAGGTTCAGAACAGTCTTTGATTTTAAATGTATTATAATAAAGTATAGAAACAGTTATAAAGAGACACTGTACCTTCCAGTCTGGTCCTAGAGGGCCTCGAGATGTCTTCATTGACTTGAACTTAGAGGGATCCTCCTCTGGCTTGTAGTCCTGGAGAGACAGAAGAGAAAAAAGAGGGATAAACAACAAGGACGAGGTGACATGAGAAAGATATCAACAGTGGTAAGAGAACTGGGCATTGTGATAGACTCTATTTGGATCTCAAGCTAAAAATCTTCACCTTAGGCTCCACTTGGGTCCTGTCCGCAATATCAATGTAGACTACATCCACCTTCTTCCAGGTTTCTGCATCAAGCCCATGTACCTGAAAGGGAACCATACAGCACAGTTAGATACAGACAAAACTCTCTGTAAAGCAGGCAGCCAACATACAACAGAGGCTTGCACACCAGGGTCAGAAATTAACAGGCTGGGGGCGAAATGCCTTTGAAAGTTCAGAAAATGCCTGTGAAATTAACAATGTGGGGGCGAAAAATGCCCCGAATAATTAGGAGTTCTATTTTTTTGCATTTCACCCTGTTCACATTGTATTTGTTGTCATATATTCACGCGTTATGTGACTACTGTCCCCTATGGGCCACTGTAGGTGATTGACCAGGGGATTGTTTCAGTGTGTTCTGGGAGAGAGTTTTTGATCAGAAAATGACTGAGCATGCAGCCTGAAGCAGTAGAAAATGTTGGCATCATGCAGCCAGCAGTAGAAGAAAATGGACAATCGACAAAAAATAAACCCAATATTGTAAAAACTCAACAATTGAGGCGTGGAAGACGGGCTGGTTGGGGACAAAGAGGGGAAAACCACATCATTCCCTTCTGGAAGGTCTGACACCAGTTTCCAGCAGTGGGAAAGTGTGGGACAGGTGGCATATTATGATTTAAAATAAAACAGATCCAAGTGGTACAAATTGAATGTTTATTTGCCAAAATGCAATGCAAATGTGTTATTTCCTGCAATAAGATTGACCCCGAAAAGCACCAAAATGCCCTTAAAAGTTAATTTCTTCCCTGATACGCGCACACACCCACACACATACACACACTCATCTCATCATAGTGGTTATTAATTACATTTTCAAGGTGTCCCAGGTCAGGTTTGTGCCATGTCTCAATCTTGATCAGGAAGTTATCTTTCATATATTCATTCTGCAGAGAAAAGAGTAATATCCTGAGTGAAGAGGGAACAATAATTCTGCAGAACACACACATGTATCCAAGTGCAAACCCATAAAACACAATGTACACTGGTCAGTCTCTTGCTCACTTCCACATACATGCATCAACACATGCAGACACACACACACACACACAGTAACAGTGTCTGTTTGACTGTCCCGGCTGCTCCAATTTCACTGGAACAGATCAGATTTCTTTCTCAACTTTCGGTTGCAGTCAAGACGTATCCCTCTGTAGGCATCAAGGTTTGGTATGTGCTTGTGTGTCAACACACATGAAATTGTACGTACAAGAGAGGGAAAGATACTTACAGTGATGACTGCAGAACCAGATGAAAGGTGGAAGACAGTGCAGGAATATACAGAGAGAGAGAAAAAAACGTTTAAAATAGAGTGGAGGAACTTTAAAACAGCATTCCAAGTATTAGACAATGTACTAAGGCCAACGAAAATGATCAAACAATATCTGACAATTCCTGGTCAGTGTGTGTGTGCGTGTAAATGTGTGTGTGTGGTGCTTGTGACTGTGCGTGTTTGCATGAGAGACGCCCGTCTGGCAGTGTGTGTAATCTCAGCTTGTAAGGCTCCAGTAACTGCACCCCGCCTCTCTCTGGACATACAGTAAATTATTCAACTACTCCTTCAAGGTGAGAGAGAGAGAGAGAGAGAGAGAGAGAGAGAGAGAGAGAGACAGAGAGAGAGAGAGGCAGACAGAGAGAGAGAGAGAGAGAGAGAGAGATGCCCAGAGGAAGGCAAGAACCCCGAGGCGGCAGTGACCTCCAAGTAATTTGGGTCAATTGTACGCGCACTATTTTAGGATTCAAGTACTGAATCTAAAGACAAGGTTTAGCATCAACATCAATATATATTTATACAGCAAACTTTACTTTTCAATTAGCTACTATTACATTAACAACAACAACAATTACCACTACTACTAGTATTACTACTACTACTGTTGAGTTGAGCATGACATTACAGTAATGTTGTCAGAGTTACGGGTTCGATTCCAACTGGGGCCACTCATAGTGAGAAATAATGTATGCACTAGAGCTTTAGATGAAAGCATTGAACAAATTGTATGTTACAACTAATAACATTAATTTTCATAATAATAGTTCTCCCCACAAAGCTGTGAAACCTGATGCTGTGTGCATTATTTGTGCTGGTAAGTCAGTGTGTGTGTGTGTGTGTGTGTGTGTGTGTGTGTCTGTGTATGTGTGTGTGTGTGTGCCATTGCCACCTGTGCGACAGTATGGATACGCATTCCAGGCCTTCTCGTGGATGTTGAGAGCCGATGCCGGGGCCAGCATTCTGACGAATGACGGCACTTTACTGCAGGAGAGGAGAGGAGAGCGAAGGAAGAGCATGTCCTTGGTTCTTTTATTGTGTAGAAAGCCCATTAACACCAGATGCATGGTAAGTGCATTATTTAGCTTTATAGTGAAGTTACTGTAATTAACCAGCTACGTGTCCACAAAAAAAACCCCAATCCCATTACTGTGAGCTTCCTGACCCTCGTTAGCATTTCACATGAAAGCGCAGCGCCGTCGGATGCCTGCTCACCTCTGCAAATGGTAGATTTTGTGTGTGTACTGTCCCTTCTCTCCATCTTTCTCGTAGGGCTCGTTCTTCAGCACCTCCACTCCTTCTCCTCCGCCCGTCTCGTTCTTACTGGCCTCAGCCACAGAATACAGCTGGCCGACCTGGTACTGAGAAAGACAAAACAGGTTGGAGAGAGATGGAAAGAGGTGTGATTAAAAGGAGAATGAAGTGAAGAGAGAAAAGGGGGGTGGGGGGGTGGGGGGGGCTGTAACTGTTTCCTTCAAAGCCTCCTCTTATCCATTTTGCACAACCAGTCTCATCCTGTAGGCTAGTGAGTTTACACCGGTCATTGTTAGTGGTGGTTCACTGTCACACAGACATATGGCTATCCCTTCTTTTTATTTTTTCATGTGTATTTCATCAGTCCATCCATTTCAATCTCATGTCATGACTATCAATCAGCCCACTGACTATAGTGGATTACTGATTTACTTCTTCTTCTGATCCTTCTGCTGATCGCTACCTTCTCTTTTCCTCTTCCCTGCTTCGTCTTAATCTCTCCCACAATCGCTTTACGCCCTCTTGCCCTCCCTCTCTCCCTCTTCTCAACAAAAGTCCTTTCAACCAAGTGATTTAAGGATCACCTTTTACGTTTTTTTCTGTCGCACCACTTTCCACCCTTCTCTCTTGTCCTGTTCTGTCCTGCTCAGTTCTTTCTCCTCTCATCCCTCTCTTGCTCTCTGCTCCCGGGTGTGCAGTGTGAGTGCTTTAACGCAGCACAAGGGCTCCTTTCATTTCTTAATCACCTCTAATCCACTGTGTAAAATCTGCACACAGCTCGACCATATTTACACATGCAGGCATCTATGCACGACACACACACACACACACACACGCAAATATGTGTGACCAGAGCAGGGAAACACATACAGTATTACAATGATGGAACATGTAGATGTTGTCAGAATTATTGTTTATCTTCCATACAGAGAGATTACAGATATTCACTGTACACCAAACCATGCTACCAAACAAATACTAATATCGCACAATAATGTGAAACATACCATCCTCTAAAATCAGACTGCGTGTCTGTTTTATGGGTTACATGTTTACACAAGATGTGCAACTAAGCAGCAGCTTTCCCTGTAGTCAGCCAATACGCTTCCTCTAACAGAGAAGCCTCACAGTCTCAGAATCACAGTGAATTAGACACAAGCTGTCTCCGACTCTGAAATGTTTCCCTGAGTTAAAAAAAAAAAGTAATTTTGAAGCAATTTATTTTGCAGTGAGAAAGCACCTAATTTGATACACTTATCATGTTTTGGTAGCTTTTTGGGTGGTAATTATGGCACCCAACACCTGAGTTGTACAAAACATCTCTCTAAGGGTCGGAAGGCTATCAAATGCACCCACCCACCCCACCACCCCCTCCCGAACCCCATTGTGAGCCCAATAGACAGTATTAACCACTTCCAAGCTGTGGTTTGGGATGTTGCTCCTTCAGCATTTCTAATGTACTCAATATGGTGGTATGTGTGGTATCTGGGATACCACACATGAGCCATTAATAATCCCAGACTCTAACCACCAGGTGACACTGTTCCTGCTATACTAGCCTTGCTATACTAACTTAAACTAATGTCTTCATGTGCAGTATAAATGCAGCATTATGCTGAGGAATTGAAAAGTTACTGGGAACTACTCAGGTAAAGGAAAGGCTTGGTCTTTTTAACATCTTGTGTCAAACCTTTCGGTTTATAATGGCTTATACCCTTTGAAAGTCTGGATCAGCTGGACCATTCCTGAAGAACCAGCAAAACATTCTGCTTACATCAGCTTCAATGGTTTTAAAGTTATGCTCACTCTTTACTATTTAACGTCCTCAACAGTATAAACTGTATCCCCAAAACACAATGTACCACAATGTGCCATAATTTCTGTTGGTTTGCTGCAATGTGTTTTTATTTTTTTATCCAGGGAGGGTTTTGCTGAGCAAAAATGCTATTTTTCTGCTCTACTCTGCCTCTCGTTCACACCTGGGAGCTGACCACTACAACCACAGTATCTACTGTTGGCCACAAAGCAGCTCTACTGGAGCAATGGGGGTTTAAACGCCCTCCTCAAGAAGGCCGTGACGATAGTTACTGAGGGACAGGAGAGTGTTGCTACTCATTTTTCCAGCCCACATTTCCCCAGCTAGCCTCTGAATCCAAACCAGTGACCTTCCAGTGACAAGCTTTCTTCCCTAACCTTTAGGCCACAGGTGCATTGCTGGTTAGGCTTTCTATTGGGTGGCGAGGTGGGTGGAAGTATGACTCATAGGTCCCATGGGTCATTTGTTCGTAGTACATTCAGTTTAATCCTCCATGAAAAAATGTCTACAAAGCCGCATTTACAAGAGACAAAAAATGATTTTTACAATCCAATCTATGTGAACGTTTCATCCAAACTTCATGAATCGCTGAATAAACAACAGTTTTCTAACAGAGCTGAACCAGCAGCGAGACCTTAAGAAGATGTTAATTTCCAAGGCAATAAATCTAAATGAATTACAAAACATATTCAATGCACAAATGTTCAACAAGTTTCTGGCTCATTCTAATCATCCAAATCCAGGGTCAAGACATCAATTTAACTACTGAATTTTAAGTAATAGGAAACATGTCTTTGGGTGAGACAGCAAGTTGTGGAATTGTTCAGCATTGGCAGAGGTTTGTGCTCTCTAGATTAAAAAGCGCCTGTTTCTGTTTGAGGCAGACTTTGTGTTCTTCTTACTAACAGTATGCAACATGTAGACATCAAGAGGAAAAACTCAGGGAGTGGTTTGTTAATTAAATTTAAATAAACATTCTGAACACTGCTCTGTCCTTTCCCCAGTGGCAACTATGACTGTAGTAACTGTGCTCAGTGCAACAATGTCAAAATGACACCCCTCGGTCAGCCATGTTCAAATAAGATTTTCCCCTCCGCTAATGACTTTCAGATGTCAGGAAAAATGACCAGAAAAATTACCAATGTGTCAGTCAACAGAAAAACATTATTCATAGAAATGACTGTTCACTTTAATAATGCCAAACATGACATTTCCACCTTTCAAAAGGTTACTCTTCTGCAGCAAGAGCATGGAAGACAGAAAGATACAGAGGAACTGCAGCATACACGTTTAAATGCTAAACTTGTATTTAACGTGGATGCTGTGATGCTGTTTTGCAAATAAGGAATATAACTGTGACCATGATGGTTTCTGGGGCGAACTCAATTACTGGACCCCCCTGGTCAGGGAGAGTGACAGAGCAACAGAGAGAAATTTGGAAAGTCAAATGTGGACAGGAGACTATTTCCCCCGAGTCAACCACAGGTCCCACAACACCCAACTGAATGAGTGTGGTCCAGGTGTCTGGTCTAGTCTAGTCTAGTCTTGTTTATTTGTATAGCCCCTTATCACAAGCATGTCTCAAAGGGCTTTACGTAGCATCATATACAGTATATGTCATATACATACTACATCATATATATATCTACACACATCATATAGGTTACATACTTCATATACATACTACACATCATTCTACTAGATTATATACATTATATATACGATACTACACAAACACAGCATGTCTTTGGACTGTGCAGCAAGGCCTCCTGGGTAAGAATGCTACACAAATAAAATTCAACTGTGCCTTGTGGGATGAGCCCATGTCCAGTTATAACAGGCCTAGAGACTTTCACGATAATAGTAACATGAAAAAAATACCCTTGAAGTAAAAAAAAAATAGCATTTGCATAATAGATTGTTAAATATAAAATAGATGAAAAGCAGGAAGTTCAATCCAGCATGTTCTCCACGGTGTTTCACCACAAAGCTTCAACAGCTGCAACAGTCCCATTCAAACAATACTCCCCACTGTGCAAACAAATTTTTTGTTCAAAGAGACTAATCAATAGTGTTAGATGCTCCCCATTGATAGTGATCATTATTATTTATACCATGTCCTGATGTAGGAAAAGCCGGAGTGCTGCTTAATTTTGTATAACTAAATGTCGCTCAGAACTTACCTAGGGTAGGACAAGAGGTCTAGATAAGAGGAAACAGGTCAAAAAAGGCATGCAGGACTGCTGCAAGCAACTAAAAAGATTTCCTGGAAGACAGCCTATGTGGGTCCACACTAATTTGTCCAAATGGTGGATCAACAGAAAACCTAAACAAAATGGAAAAACAGAGAGCTTAAACAAAATAGACCAAAACAAGGAAAACTGGATGCCGAAACGTGTAGTTTTTAGTAGCACAGACGTGGAGATGTGTCCTGTCACCAACAGCACAACACAACACTCTCCCCAGAAGTGATCAGGAAGTGTAAATGAATTCCTCTGGCCAGCACAGGTGATCCACATTCTCTATCTTGCCTCTGCAGAGAGGAGGCAAGACTTTAGCGCTTTTTAATTTGCATTCTTGTGTGTTCTTGTGTCCTACATGACACATTTTATGTAATATCTACTGGGAAGGTATCTGAGGACGGAAGACAGATAAATATCCTGGAAGTTTAGTTGCCAACCGAGGATGCATCGGAGGATGACTTGACGAGAACGAATGCATCACATCCAAACAGCTCTATAGTACAGAGCCAGTTGAATCAGCTGGTGAAGTGAAAACCTGTGTGTCTTAATAGATGGTCCAACAGCCCATCCAAAACTGTAAAAATGCTTTCTCTGTGCATGTACTTCACAGGCTCACACGTCTATTGGCACATTGCTTTCCAAGGTTGATTAAGTTTATTGTCACTTTGAGTCACATGTGGATAGTTGTCTTTTTCAACTCACCTTTAGTTTTTATTATTTTTATATATATATTATATATATATATATAATATTTTCTTTATTTAGACCAGTGTCCATTCACCTGCCATAGGGGGCCAAGAGTGCAGGTTTTCATTCCAACCAAACACTACACCACCAGATTTCAATATTTAGTTCCCCGCTCTCTGGTTGACATTGTCCTAATTACTGGAAGCAACTGGTGTACCTGCGTATCCTTGGCCCCCGATGGGACATGACTGTAGACCGCTGGTGTAGACAGAAAGCAGAGAGGGAGACAGAGGAGGGAAGACACAGGAGACAAAGCTCTGGTGGGATTGATCCAAGGGCAGAAGGGGCAGACATGTTTGTCCCAGGGGCAAGGAGCTTTACTCAACCATCTCTGTGGATAACATTTTAGTCTAATCATTTTTTATTAGTATGTTTCCAGTGTCTACTCAAGCCTACTGATTGGCAGGTACTACTGTTTCCAGGCATGTTGCTTTAGAGGAAATCCACTAGAGCTGCAACGATTAATCGATTAATCGATTAATCGATTAGTTGTCAACTATTAAATTAATCTCCAACTATTTTGATAATTGATTAATAGGTTTGAGTAATTTTTTAAGAAAAATAAGTCAAAATTCTCTGATTCCAGCTTCTTAAATGTGAATATTTTCTGGTTTCTTTACTCCTCTATGACAGTAAACTGAATATCTTTGGGTTGTGGACAAAACAAGACATTTGAGGATGTCATCTTGGGCTTTGGGAAACACTGATTGACATTTTTCACCATTTTCTGACATTTTATAGACCAAACAACTAATTGATTAATCGAGAAAATAATCGACAGATTAATCGAAAATGAAAATAATCGTTAGTTGCAGCCCTAAAATCCACCTCATAATGTGGAGCTATCGTTATCAATAAGGTTACAGGCAACAATAAAAGATAACAAACATTAACCAAATGTAGGCATACATCATAAATAAGCCAGAGGAAATACCAACTGAAGAAATCAGAAGGTTATATTGCTCCATGCAAGGCCTTTACCAACTTGGCTGTGAGTGTGAATGAAAATGAAAATGTTGTGCCTTCATTATATAGATGCTATAGTACAATCTAAGCAATCAGAAAATGTGTGGAGTTTTCAAGTCTCAAAATTGGTTTGTTGCAGTCCACTGACTTTTTGTTTTACTTTGCTACAGTACTAATGTGCCATATAGTATACAGTCATACAAAATATTAGGGACACTTACTCTTTTCATGAAGTACACTGATGAGGTGTAAAAGATAAAAGCCATTATCACTTATTGATGTCTCTTATTCTCTTATCAGATTTCTTTTTATCTATACCAGTCACAAAGGAAGGAGGGGATGTAGATAAAGAGAAGCAGACAAATTAAAGAAGGATTTTTTTTTGAGACGACTGAGATGTGGATTGTGCAAAAGGGGCTGCAACTCAATATCAGGAGGTTGTCCCTGATACTTTGTACATTGAGCATATATGACTATATGTGACAAATACATGAGTTTATAAAGAATATGTGAAGACCCATGTGACGTCTCATCCTATCTCCAGACGTTGGCCTGTTATATCTTTCAGCATCCTCCATTGGCTTTCATCCATACTTTAAACTGCTTGTAAAAATACATGCTTAAGAATGCAATAACTGCTCAAACACTCATTACAGCCTTTGTCAAATGCCTATATCAAAAGCAGGTCACTTCAACTCTGTGAGTACAAATAATGCATAAAAATGAGAGAGACGGCGAGGGGGGACACAGGGAGTCATGGAAGCAGTTTCAGGTAACTCATTTAGAATGCAGGACTGGGCTCCCACTGAATAGAATGACAAACTGCAATGGAAATGAGGATAACACGGGACAGAGAGACAAAGAGAGAGAGAGGGAAGGAAGGAGGACGGTGAAAGACTTTGCTGACTGTGTTGATTCAATGACCGCTCAGCCTGATTGGAACATGGTTTAGTATGATGGATATTCGTCAGAGTTGGAAAAGTCGTGATAACCAGTGGGAGGATATGTATCATACATGTAAAAGAAAATAGAAATATCTGTATGTATTAGAGGACACATCCATGTGTTTACATATGCACACAAGTACGTGTGAATAAAAAAAATAAAACCATATACAAAAGTCCAGTGGCCTGCACAAAAAAGAACAGCTTTCATAATGGCTGGCACTTGCTCTTCACTTTTCTAAATAAAGTGGACCAAAGAATCAGATAACAAAAGCTGAGCCTTGAGCCATTTTAGCAAACAGACAGACACACACACGCACACACACGCACACACACACACACACACACACACACACACACACTGAAATGTACTGAACTGAAACTTACCTCCTCCACAGAGATAGGAAGGATCACTCGACTGTAAAAGAAAGAAACAGGAGGGAAGTTACTTAAAAATCATCACTCATAAAATAACAACCAAACCAAACCAAACCCTCTGCTCCTCCTGACCACGGCCCGTTCTGCATCCACTTGCTGCCTGGGTTTTTAAGCTAAGCAGGTTTGATCCTGGTCTGTCCCTGAATGGGAGGCCAAATGTTGCTGGTAATGGAGTTGGAGGGTTAATTGGGACCGAGCATACTGAGATCTCTGTGGGTTTATCACCTTCCATAAGACTGAGCCCCATAACAAGTTGGGATTTTTGTCCTGCAATACTTATGATGGTATTGGAATTTTGTCATGGATAGCACATACACCGTAATACGCATTCATGGCTAGTAATCTGTGTATAAATTCACTCTGGTGGGCTCGTGAATGTCTGGTCTACGTCTCCTTCACTCTCATTCAAACCGATTACAATGGCAAAACAAAGTATGGAAACCCTCTTTTCCAATTTGTGTATGTTGTTTTGTTTTATTTGCAAGCAAAATTATATTGGGTTATAATATTTGGTCATATAAAGGATGATGTAATATGACAAACAATATCAAAAAGTTATAACTTCATTATGTACTTGGCAACAATGATCAAACATGTGGTCCCATGGTGAAAAAAAGTAAGTGAGGTTAATAGTTTTAACTCCCTGAACTGCTTAAAGCTATAATCAGTAAAGTAAACCATTAGATTACTAACACCAATTTATAATATACTGGTTATTTTCAGTTACTTTTAGATTACTTTGCCTCCAAAATGTCTAGAATACGAAGTTAAATGGCCAGTTTTCCTTCTATTTTAACTATAATTTGAATAACGTTATCACCATCTATACATCATTATTCACTATTGTTTAAAAATGATACCTGTCGATCATCTCAAAATCAAAATGTCTGTTTTCCCTCAAAATGTGATTGTGAATTCCAACAATTGATCACCTTTTTCCAAAGTATGTGTAATGCAATTATTATCTTTTACAAAGTATTTAATGAATTACAGCTGTTGGACTACTTCACTCCTGTTACACCTAAACTATTACGCTCCAACCTTCAACATCAATCAGGTTTCTCCAATGGAGGCAAATATGTTTTCAATGAAGAATTGATTTTGCTTCGCTGTGCTCTTATAAGGTTTGGCATACATTACAGCACAGTGATTGACTTGATCTTGTGGACCTGTGTAAGCAAACAAATCTATAATAATTACCTTACTGCATTCAGAATTCCCATTGACAATCTGTAATTCATCATGCATAAGTTGGCTATGATCATTTTCTCAGTGAACTCTATGATTAGCCTGGAGAAACCCTACAACTGAAGGACACATTTACAATATGAAGTGACAGTTTTTAACCGTTTAACTTGATACAGATTTGGGCATCAATTATCAGCAAACATACATGTTCTCTGGACCCTGTCAGACTACGCTTAAGCCAGACTGAGCCACAGCTGAAAGCCAATAGAGATTTGTTATAAGGAACTAATATGAGCTCTACATACACCAAAGCCAAAGTTGAAACAGTTATGGTCCAGACTTCCTCCCAAGCACTGTGATCAACTGTCACCATGCAGATAAACACTTCGCTAGTTACTGCAGGTAAAGGATTTTTCTCTCGATACTGAACAAAGAGTACACTGCTTTTACACAAGGGACACTAAATCTTCAATGTTTTTGCAAAGTAAATAATGACAAGGTTATTTGTATTATTTGCCATGGCACGTTATCCTTTATTTACAATAATTATGAGATGTAATTGGATTCCAAATCGAACAAAAACCAGCACATTAACTATGGGATTCACATACTTTGCCTTGCCACTGTAACACTGAGTCATCAGGAGAGAAAAGCTGATCTATTCTTTGCTGTTCTGAACAAAAATGATGTGTCATTTCTATGCTGCTGAGACACACACAAGAGAAACATGATGAACCTACTTCAGTCTCCCAGGACGAGGGGACAGATGAGGTGACTGAAATACAAAACATACAAACTACATCTATGACGAAAGGGGAAAACAATTCCTATTCCAACTAGAACAACAAACCTCCACCAACACTGAACCATTCTCCAACTTGCTATTACACCAAAAGCCATCAGTCCTATCACTTAAGTTATAAGTTACATGTATTTCTTGACACTGCAAACATCCTTATTTGGAATCAAGTCGCTATCTCCGTTCGTTTCTGGCTAAAAAACAATAATCGTCTAATGGTGGAAATTCCAAATCTGAATCTAAACTAAAGTCTAATCAGTTGTTTCTTGGCCCAAGGTCTATCTGTCCATCAAATTTAATGGAAATCCATTCATATGTTTTTGAGATTTCCTGCTGACAGACAGACAGACAGACAGACAGACAGACAGACAGACGGGCGGAAGCATAACCTCTTTGGTGGAGGTAGTTACACATCCCAAAATGTACATTTGGCAACCCTTGTCTCTCAGAAATATACTGCTAATTCAACTACTGTCCAATAACTCTAAGGAAGTAGGAAAAGCAGAAGTTCATGTTGCAGTTTCTCTGCAGCCAAGATCACAGGTAAAAATGAGATGTGAAGCCTGGTTTCAGGTCCTAGGTCTTAGTCTCAGCAGTTCTTTTAAAGGTTAGTAACAATTTCCAACAGATGTGATTTTAGACAAGGAAAAAGCCCTGTTTCAGACACATATTGATTTTCAATTTGATAGACTTCTAAAGAAGTAATTGCTTCTTTTATCAAGACTAAGCCAGGATGAGGTGCAGGATCAGCACCTTTTTGTTTTCCAGTGGAATACTGAGCAGCTGTTGTCTTTTTTGTGTTGGAGAGGAATGTGCAGATGTATTATAGCAACATGTACCCATTAGCAACCAACAAGGAAATTATTGGTTTTGTCTACATTTAAAACTCTCTATTTCTGGGGGCAGTGAAGCACTTCATGTAACTCTCAATTTCTCCAGTGGAGCTGCTAAGGGGCTGACAGCGGTTGTACTAGACAGTTCTCAGGTGTGAATGTTCAGTATGTGACTGTATGAGTGTGAAGCAAGGCGGTGCTGAAAAACAGCATGTTTCCACTGTTTAAAATAGAGTTTTTTTAAAATAGTGCTGCAGTGGCTAACTGACTAACAACTAACCGCATAGGTCACACATTACCAATATAATGATGGCAACCATGCCAGTGTGGCGGACTCTATGGACATTATTCACCATAATCTGTGGTTGGGTATGTTTAACACACGCAGTTATATTGTGTGCTTCTCAGGGTTAAGGAGACACGGTCCCTTTAAGAAAGTCTGGTTTTCTGAGTGACGTCAGCTAGACGTAGTGTTGTTGTGTTTTTGGGCGGCACGATGTAAATGGTCTAGCTCTAGGAGTTTCAAATAAATGACACACAAGTTGGTGTAGTCAACGAGAGAAGTTGTCCGTCTCCACATTCCTGCCACTTCTACACCAGCATCATTTAAAAAAGGGCCAATAGCAAATTTGCTTGGGTGCCAGCATGTTTACCTGTACCCAACTGAACTGTGCAACAAAAGATAATGGTAAAACATACAATACTGCGCCAATATGGGCATGGCATGATGCAACTGTGGAGTGAAAAAACAAAACAACAACAAAAAAAACATTCAAGACACAATTAAAAGTGATATATTTGAAAGGAGTCAAAATTGCCAGTGAAGTTGAATTTTGACTTTGAGTTGAATTTTGACTTTGAGTTTATAATGGAATATTCATCAGTTGACGCTGCATTTTAAACACTAAGATGCATGATGAAACAAACCCTTTTGCTGCTACATATATTATTTTCTCTTTAATTTTCATGTAGCCTATGTCTACATGTAGGGCATTCATATTTATGTAGCATAACGATTTACTCGATACGCACACTACAGTGTATCCCTGACTAATTAGACACATTAGTCGTCAATTTAAAAAACAGCAACAATTAATATAGTGATATCTTATCTAATGATCTGCTTATTCTTTCATTTTTCAGGTAACTGCACTGAAGAAAGGCTGGTGTCTACAAACTGTTTAGTTTAAAATGGTTTTAAGTGAGCTGCTGTTTTGATCTAAAATCATTTCATTTATCAGAATCCCCAAATTCCAACTGAACATTGCCTGTACATTGATAGATAAAATTCCATACTATGTTCTATATTTATGCTATGTGTATGGTAATCTTGTAACAAATCAAATAAATCCTTTATGGCAGACAGGTATCCATCAAAAGGAAGTGGAAGAAAGATAATCTAATATGCCAAAAGAGAACAGTTTAGTACAATGTAGAGTGATGGTTATTGTCACAAATTATACTGTGTAAATTCTGTGAAAATTTTACACCGGTTACCAGTTGTTGGTGCTGACAGAGAGTATTGGTGGCTTCCTGCTCCTGAAAAAAATGATTTAATAAGAGACTTGGAGAATAATTAGGTTATTAAAAAGAAGGCTTTGTTTACCTTTTTTTCCTGAAAAGCTTATAAAAAAGTATTTCTTTTTCATAAGTATTGTATTATTTTTTAAGGTTATGGAAAGTTTAGAAATTCTTTGTTTTCACAAATGAGACAATATAGCCTTGGTACAATTCATAGATACTAGATAGAAACCACTTCTATCATCCAGATGGAAGCAGCAGCTCAACACCTTCCACTGCCTCATTTTTCTGCTGGCAGCCATGTCTTTCGTCCTACATACTACATTCATGTAGCTTTGTTATTTGTTTTGTAACTGCATGATGTATGCCCAAATTCATGTAATCCTGCATCCCACTTGCCTCTGAATGTAATCTGGGTTGAGTCTAGTAAGCCAGACTTTGGATGGGAGACCAGATGCTGCAAGGAAAGCAGTGACAGTGAAAAATATTGTTGAATGTGCACTGACAATACTCTAACACATTATTATAGATGATTGAATTATTGTTATCTTCAAATTTCCTCTACACTAAAGTGCTGCAGAAATATTTGTCTGTAAACTATATAAGTTATTTACTACATATTATTTTACAATGTTCAGGTCTCCCAAAACAGGAGTTAGTCTTTGGTGTAGCTTAATGTAAGGTAAATCTTTAAACAGACTGAAATTTAAATAGGTGGTAGAATTTAGGTTGGAGTAAAACAAAGTCTAGAGTCACCTTAATACTCTCTCTCTCTCTCTCTCTCTCTCTCTCTCTCTCTCTCTCTTTCTCTCTCTCTCTGAAAATCTCCTTGGCCTAAAGGTCTTGACAGGAAGATCAGATGTCTTCGTGTTGCTTCAGAAAACAAACACCCCTCTCCTTTTCTCTCCTGCATTTCTCATCTATTCTGTCTTCCCATCTTCTCCTTTTTTTCAATCTATCTTGCTCTTTCACCGCTTCTCTTCCCTTCTTCTCATCACATTATGTGTTGTACTGCTAGGCTCCTGTAATGGCCTGCACCTACCAAAGCTCCTGGATCTGTTTCTGAGAAGGAAAAAAAAAGTGTCCAGGAGCGATTTAGGTCAGTGTTTCAGGTGAGCGCTGTGGTGTCAAAACTGGTTTAGCCTAAGAGAGGGAGGGACGCTCCTGTTAACCTGTCTGTGCTGTACTAGGACAGAGATAAATTCAGTGTCCCTTGTCCCTGCTTGACAATATCTAGGTGTCTCTGTGTGTGTGTGTGTGTGTGTGTGTGCGTGCAGGCCTATGTGTGTGCGTGTTGACAGTGTGCAAGTGGGTTCAGCATTTAATCGTGACCGATTTAATTAATTTCCAGGCAGCCTGCTGAGGCCCAGACTCTCCCTAATCACTTCAGATCTTTAGCCGAGCCATCATTCTGATCCTGAGCATTTTGTCCCGGGCCATTTATTGATTAAATACATGTGGTAAGAAATCAAGAAATGAATCATATGTGACGCATGTAGGGCCTATTCAAACTAGACTTTGACCGATATGGATTCTTTGAAGGCCAGTACTGATACGGATACTTTTGGATTGAAGCTGACAATCGCAGATGTATTCAGTATCTTTAAATGTTCCCATTTTCATGGCAAAAAAAAATACAAGGATTCAGCGTTTCCCCCTAGAATTTTAGTTTTGGCAGGGTGGAAAAGCCTCTGAAACAGCACTTAGACCATCATGGGATACTAAACCCACTGAAACCCATATGAAATCCTTTTAGGTGGGTTGTCAGCTCCTTAAGGCAAAGTGAGGCAGGTTTCACATGTTTTACTGACTGAAACCCCTCAGGAGTAAGAAAAAAAAGGAGACACTGACTGGCCTATATCCGATTTTCATTAGAAGGCCAATATCAGCCCAATACATCTGAAAACCAATCGGTCTCAGCCTGATTCACACCAACATATCGAATGGCTGATCTTGAACAGGCCTGTCAGTACAGTCTGTATCTCTACCACATATTGAGGCCCAATATGTTAAAAAAAAAAAAAAATCTTCCTTTACACATAAGCCCTTTTTTAAGCTACCCAGACTCCTCTGCTCAGCTGTCAAATTCTCAGGAATAGCCGAGCCAGTAGGTCTGTGGAAGTGGTGCGTCAAAACCTCGACATTTGCCTTTTTTTTTTTTGCCATGGCTTTCCACCCCCCCGCCCCATCCACCCCCCCATATCCCCCTCCGGTAGTGCATCCCTCAGCCCTGGGTCCTCCTACACCTCCTGCCTCTCCATCTCCATTCCTCCAGAGCGGAGGTAAATGCCGGAATGCCCCATCAGTCGTTTCACCTTCACCGCGCATCAATAACATGGCCACAGCGGCTTATAGAGGCTGGATGCTGGCACGGCACGGCACGGCGCGGCTTGCCTCTCATCACCGCACCGCACACCAGCCATCCCTCCCTCAGCACCACTCCTTTCAAACATCCGTCATTTGAACACTAGATGGAAGGGCAATGGTTTTATTTGCTAGAATGAAAGGCCCCGAATTCAAGGCTTGTGATGCAAATGTGAAGGACACAGCCATGCCTGCGAGCCGGCTGCTGATGCAAATACAGACGATGCTCTATGTGGCAAATATACTCTCGATTTATTCAATAAACGCGACAAGCGATGCAGTGTCGTGCGGATGAAAAAATGATGACGGACATGGAGTGAAAAGATGGGATGTCGACATAACCCTGGCTGCACTCTGGTAATTCCACACTCGGGCGACTGGCCACAATGTCAGCGCTGCGAAACCAGACGGATAAACGCACACACACGCTCTCCTCTCTCGCGCGCACACACACACTCACATAGGTACTTACAATTCCTTTATGAGCATTTTTTGGCGGTGCAATATATCCCAGAGGGAAATAGCTCAATACGGCTCCAGAAACAGGGTCGATCCCTCCCTCCGTTAGTCTCTTCTTTCTCCGTTTGCTTCTCTCCCACCTCTCCCCCTCTATGTCATTCTACCTCCACAGTCTCTTATTTTCTTCAAATTCACTTCCTGATCGGGGCCGCGGCGCGGCGTTGCTGTTGCGTGCAGCACTGAGGCCTGGACTACACACAGAAAAGGATGGTTCTGCACGGTTTTTTTTTTTTTGGTTGTGATATGGTGGCTCTTCATGGACACAATGACTCAAAGAATCCTCTGATTTGTTAAAATAATAATTAAAAGTATTTAGAATATATAGAACCCAATATGGATCTTGAAAACGTTACTTTAATTCTGCTGATTGACTGCCGATCTACTGATGAACAGCTCCTTCATTCTTAATGGGTTCTTTATGGCACCATAAGGGTTTTATGTAGAACAATTTGAACTCGGTGCTATGAAGAACCTTTCTGAAATGGTTCTTTATAACACCAAAATAGGCTGTGGTAGCCTACAAGCCTAAAAAACCTCTTTCTGGTACTATGCAGAACCCTTTTTACTAAGAGTGTACTACACCCTCTGTGTCATCGCAGTCACAGTGACGTGGAGCGTGGTTATCCACAATAGGTCCAATACCGGAGGATCTAGGCATGACACGGGGACCACCGCTGGCACCGACGCAGGGGGCGTCAGTCCTCTAAAGCCTATGAGGTATGAGCTATGACCAAAACTTCAGTGCAGTGACAGTATTTTTTAAATGCATTTCTTTTTAAGTTTTTGCTTTATCTTTGCTCTCCATCAGAATGACCTAGGCTATGGAGCCCTCTCAAGGACCCATGGAGGTCCCCGGACCGCACTTTGGGAGCGCTGGTCTATAGGATGGTGTTGCACGTGATGTGATGACAATGCATCACAGGTCCCTAATCCAGTCCCACGTCCCGGAGATCGCGGGCTCTGTGTGTGTGTGTGTGTGTGTGTATGTGTGTTCAGAAATTATGTAACAGTGCACTGCTGCTGTATTTATAGCGCATCTGTATCCGCCTGCCAGCATCCGCTTATCATTCCTCTGTCTCCTCATCTCTAGGCCTGCTCCCACCCCATGAATGCTATGTGATAAATTCACAGTGTAATACATCTCAAGTGTATACGGTACAGTTAAAGGTAGAGACTGTGGCCATGACAACCTGATGCTGCATTAAAAGCCAGTAATGAATCACACACCACCAAGAATTAAAGAGCTTCACCTGGACAAGAGTGTGTTTGCAACACACCCATTTTCAATTAAAGGAGTGTTAAGCTTGCTTTGCTTGTAATTCACAAAAATATAATTGCAGGTAGATGAATGCCTGATCAGCGCCACAAACCAAGGAATTGGGATCTATCTATCTAGCTATCTATCTCTATCCATCTATCCATCTATCCATCTATCTATCTATCTATCTGCTTCTCGGGTGTACTACCACTAAGTTTCAGGATAAGCATTCACTAATAAACTGGAAATCACACGCGCGCGCGCACACACACACACACACACACACACACACACAAACACATACACTCCCCCTCTCCCCCACACACACACTCCATCACCAGTTGCAAGTGCACTGCATCTTTAAGAGCAATCTACCAAGGGCTGGCAGCATGAGTTAATTGTCGGGTTTAATGTCATCTAACAATAGCAGGATCCCATTGACTTATCTGTAAAGGGAAGGTTGACATTCATAAAGATTGTATACATTATTATATTATTTGTGCAGCAAATGTTTCCCAAGATATATTTCTGTCAATATGTTATAACTGTAAGTAGATAAAACAGCTGGTTATAGTGACACCACACCTAAAAAACAAAATTTGCAGTAAAACTGAAAATGTAAATTAGGAATGTTATGGTTTGCCTGCCTGTATTCGTAATGCATATTGTAGTAAATTGGCAATAAGATTGTCACCTGCTTCCCCACATGCACACACGTACACTACCACCTCCTTCATCACATATAAATTAGCAGGCATATCTATCACAGAGCAGACAACTGCAAAAATGTCTGCAACACCTCTCATACTACAAACAGTAACCCTGGTCAGCACCACGGACAGCACTCTGATCTCTACATCAACAAGTAATATTGGTTGATAATGACAACAAATTTAAAAATGTAATTAAACATGATTACTGTTTGCAACCACATATTATACATATGCCGAATAAAGGATATACAGAGTGACTGTAGATCTGTGTGGTTAGTGCGGGTGATTGGTAGTATATTATACCATTCTAACCAGTTGGAGGCCCATCTGCGGGACATGAGGCCACCACAGATCCCTTTTGCAGCTCTGGGCCCCAGTGCAACTGCACTGGCTGCACCGGCTGTAGTTATGCCACTGAATAGTAATATATTTTGAGAGACATAACAGATTTTTGTCGTCCCATCATGACTATGCATGACTATCATATCCTGCTGGCTCAGATCCGACAGGCACATACCACTTTATGTGGATTGCTGGCTTGTGCTTTGTTGTGCATTATTTGTTGCTGTGTCTGTCGTTATTGTTGTTGTCATTGTTGTTATTGCTGTTCATGTAACACTAAGACAAATTCCTAGCAACCATCTGTTGCATGGCAGTAAAATATTCTGATTCATTGCACCCAACTCCTGCCCTTTACCTTGTGGGTAATTGGCCTAAAAGGCAGTCGTCTTTCTTCTCTGGACTGTGCCTGAGCAAACTACAGGAGTCACCCAGCCGACAAATGTTTTAAGCTCCACTCCCGGGCCTGGCTCCAGCAGCGGGCGCTTGTAGGCCTATCTCTGTTCTGAGCGAGGTTTTCTCACATCTATTCTCAGGTGACAAGTGAGGCTGAGGTGTCAACTGATCACCATCTGGTGGTGTGTTGGATCAGATGGCAGGGGGACAGTACCGTACAAACCTGGTAAACCCAACTGTGTAGTGAGAGCGTGCTGGGAGCATCTGGTGGAAGACTGCTCAGAACGATTTTAACTCTCACCTCCGAACAAGCTTCTGTTGTGTCCTGGAAGAGGTTGGGGATGTAGAGTCAGAATGGATCCTGTTCAGAACCACTGTCGTGGAAGCAGCTGCTATAGGAGCTGTGGTGAAAACTTCTACTAGCAACTGCTGGACTAGAAGACAGAGGTTGTGGTCCCCATCTCTAATAAAGTATTGCAATTGCTGGATCAAATGGTTCAGTCACCCGGGGAAAACCTATGCCAAGGTGCTGCAAAGTAGACTTCAGCCGGGCCTCAGATCTGAGAGAAACAAAGTAAATTTCTTCCTGTCTTTAATATAAAATTTTGCTGAAACATATGATTTGGTGAATAAGCCAAAATGGTGTCAGGCAACCATTTGAGTTTAATGTAACGTCACTAGTCAGATTTTAATAGTACTGTATTAAATCCTGATTCAACTTCAGGTTACTGAGATTGAGTTGAATGTAACCATTTAGATAAAACCATTTACATTTAAAGTGTAAGATCCAACAAATGATCAGGATGGCTTCAAGAAGCCGGAGCGAAGTATTTGTTTTGTAGAAATGGTGCACAAGTCAGGGGCTTGGTAGCTAGCAGCTATCTAGCTATTTGGCTAGCAAGTGCACGTTTTGGTCCATTGAGAGCATGTGGTTGAGTGTCCTTGTTTGACCCTGCAGTAGTGTGATGAACAGATGTCGTAAAATTTCAGCTCACACTCACTTTTCATCTGTGATCACTGAGTCTCCCTCATGTGGGGGAAGCAAAGTATTCCTGCATGAAATATAGGAAGCCAGGATATCTCCTGTGTAGGAGAGCTGGGTTTGGACATGGTCTATTATAATGGCATCAGACTCAGGATGGCTAAGTGGGTGATAGAGTAGTCGGCAGGAATTACACACATTAAGTTACACAGAGGCATATAATGCAGGCTACTGAACAGTGACAAAACCATGACAAGATCAATGCAACTTTATTAGCCTTCATGAATTCTTCCATGCTCAAACAGTAATGCCTCTATAACAAAACATCTCTAGCTACATTATCTGCCATGATATAAGAAAGAGCTCTAAGGTAAACAGCACATTCATACCATCAGACATACGTTTAGTTGCCAGCACAGTAAGATTTAAATATGCCACAGGATTTATGATGAACAGTGAGCATAAAATGAAATAAATAGATATCTGAACGTTGGTGGGAGGAGCTCACAATTACACTGGGACTATTTTTCAAGGGAGACATCATGCGTGAAGTGCTGAACTGCATTGATGAGTTAGTGTGAAATTTTTAAGGGGTTAGGGATTTAAAGTGCTGGATTTCTTTTAAGAGTAGGTAGGTAGACAGACTGAATGAGATATTAACTCTCAGCCAAGGCATCTGAGTCATAATGATTTTGAGTATGGATTAGCAGTAGACAACATGTAAATAGGTGTAAAAAATCCTTGACTTAGAAATGTCATTACCTCCCAAAACGAAATAGATGGCCATTTTCACTGATATGTAGAAAAATTGTTCAACAGAGCAAGTTGATTGATGAACTAACCTTCTCTTTTACATAAAGGTATAGTCATAAGGCACATCTGGCTAACTTACTCCGAGTAAAAAAAATCAAAGCTAAAGGAGACAATAAATAGTGAACATAAGCTGATTTTGCTTTTGCAGATGTACTGCAGTTTGTTTCCATCTCCCTCCAACAGAGGACAGTAAAGGCCACTAAAAAACACTATCACATTCATTCAATACTAAATTCTATGATACAGTAGTTTCATACTGTAATATGAAGTTCATCCCCTCAAAGAAGAAAGACAACCAGTCCCATAATAATCCACAATGACTGTGCTCATAAGCATCTGCAGAAAGTCTATTCTACCAGCCCCAGAAACATCAGCAATATGGCCCTTCTCTCCTCTCTGTCATCCATTAATGCCATTTAGTCCACACTTAGCTTAAGCCATCATCCTGTAAAAAATCCAGCTGATGAGTAGGTAGGTAGCACCATATTAAGGGTTCAGATGGTTTACAATCAACATATTAAACACACAAGAGAAAACAAGACTCTGTAATAATGGAAAAGGTTGTGAGGCAATCTATTTAGCGTGCCATTTAGCAGAGTCTTGCTGATTTTGGAGGTGGAAATTCATTGGCTAATGAAGCCAGGCTCTCTCTGTTTCCTTTTCTGCTCCTATGAGGATAAAAGGAAATAAAAAAGCAGTCTTAACATGGAATGGAGTCCACTGACATGCTGCTTATAAAAGGAGGAATAAAAGAGGAGTCAGAGGATTTGGGGGAATGCAGAGGGCTGATTCCTCTTTCCTTTCACAGTCTTTCCTCTCTCTCGCTCTCCTTTCCCCCTCCACATTTCATTTTTCTCCTTGGTGACTGTCCAATGGACACGTTTCCGTGACAACCACAGCATCAGTTTCCCTTGGTGGGCTTTTTGAAAGAGATGTGACAGTCTGTGAGTGTGTGTGTGTTTGTGTTTGTGCATGTGTGCGTGAGTGTGTGTGTGTGGGGTGGGACACCTAAGTAACAATCATATCTAGTGTAAGTGTGATATTCTTAATAGTTAATACTTAATAGATATTTCAATTGTTCTCATGTGTGTGCTTGTGTGTGTATGTATGCATGTATCACTGGATTGTAGAATCTCTCTTTCTTTCTCTCCATCTGTTTCTCTGTATTTATTTTTCTCTAGACGAAGGCCTCAGGCTTCTCAGAGCCGTTGATTTTGATGTAAATCTTGGCGTTGTTTTCCTTGTCCCGCTGCTCTCTGTGGAGCATGCGTCTGTAGCAGATCAGGTAGAGAGGCAGCAGGAAACCCAGCATACTGACACCAAGTAGACCAACGTTGACCTGGAGGACAACAACACCAGAATTAGTGGGCCCTCAAGGCTTAATTTGTGCGTGAGTGCGTGTGAGTGTGTGTGTGTGTATTCATACCCAGAGCGGGTCTCCCTCCAGGGGTCCCATCATGGCCATAAACAGGGGCTGCTGCAGCAGAGCAAACAAAGCACTGACCAGAGACTGCATGCCTGTTAGACTGCCAAACTGGGAGGAGGGATACCTGGAGAGAGAGGGGAGGGAGACAGGAGATTGGTCAGTTTCAGCTGCATCCACATATACTCCAAACATGCATGGTTATAATCAGAGGACCTGAATGATGTGTGTGTGTGTATGTGTAGTTGTGTGGTGTGAGGTTAGGGAGTACAATGACACTTACACAGCAGCATAGAGGCCTCCAACAGCAGAGTGAATGAACCCTCTTACCACAGTGTGTAAGACAAACGAGGCAATCTGAGGAGAAGAAATGAATAGAAATGAATTTAATGTAAACAGAAAAAATATTAAGACATTTGGTCAGCTGGACGATCTCACAAGGACCCAAAAGCTATTGTCTGCCATGACCAGCTGAAGTTATACTCTGTTACTGCTAGGTGTACTAAGTATATGGAAATATCCATTTCAACATACATAAACTGTAACAGTAGTTGCCAACTCTGATTTATGATGGGCTCATAGACTGCATTCAATGTATACATGGTAAAAATCACACCAATGACACCACTGTCAATGCTTATTGCAGTGACTACATGATATACAGCATTCAATGTACAAACAAGTTTAAATGTAAAGATTTAAAAAGAATAAAAGTTGAAAAGTTATATGTTCAAATATGTTCAGCAAAGTGTTTAATGTAAAAATGTGTGAAAATTATAAATAATATTATATATAATAATTGTACCATGAAAATGTGATCCTGGCCCATGCTTAATCCTTAATCCAAACCTGCAGAGTAGCACACTTTTCTGTATCATTTTATTGCTAGATGTTGGACATTTGAAATATGCCTGAATAATTACACATGGAGAAACATGGAGACTTTTACATATTTGGCTGTCTGCTGTCAATAGTCTGTGAAATGTTGCAAATCAATAACTTCAAAATGGCATAAACTCAAAAGACAGGGAAGGCCTGTGTGTATCTACCACAGCTGATATGGACCACTCACCTGCAGGGGGAGATTGGGCACCAGGCAGGTGATCCCAAATCCTACTAACAGGACGTTAGTGAGGATGAATGCTCGCATGGCATTGGTCACCTTCTGGATCTTTCTGTCTCTGCGCTTTATCTTAGTCTCACCCCTAGTGTTTACAAGGAGCCAGGAGAAAATACAGGAAACAGAGTTCAGATTATACAAGTCTACCGTCTAATATACAAAGCTTAGTTTCTTCCAAGCAATCTGATTGAAATCCCATAAAGCACAGCTAGCTATGCCAGCTCATGTGCAACCAGGGAGCCAGTTTAGGTTTTTTCAGGTTTTTATTCTTTTTATTCTATTCTTTTTGGTCAATACACATTCATTGCATAACACCTATAATGTCTTAGCTGTGCCTCGTACCTATAGTGTCACCATTGTACTCGTAATCACAGTAAAGAATGTCCTTATGGGTATTATTTCAATAGTAAGAATCCCATCCAACATGCCCCATTCACTGTACTGGCAAATAGCCATTCAAAATGTCTGCAACTATAAATGGAAAGGGGCTTTAAGGCAATGGATTTCCCTCTCTGTCTAAAAGATGACTAAAATGTGACTCACTTGTTGCAGGGCTCCTTTTCTTCCTCTCCATCATCACAGTCCTTCATCTTCCAGTCCATGATCTGACCAATCACTGGAGTGGTCATCAGACATAGCAGCTGCAGCATGCCGAAGATAGAGGAGTACAGACTCACTGGGGGAGAGAGAACAAACAGAAGGATAAGAAAGAGGAAGAAAGGGGAGAGAAATGTGAGGGAGAGAGGGGTTTGGAGAGAGAGAGGGGTACAGAAGTAGAGGGATGAGACAGTTGGGGGAGGGGGAGGGTTGGGGGAGCTTATTCTTCCTGGTTAATGACTATGGTGGTCCAGTTAATTATTAGTCCGAGCCAACAGAGCCATATTAAGGGAAAATAATGGGGGGCACGGAACGGGTCAGGAAGCAAACCCCCGAGAAAGTTTTGAGAAGATAGCTGTTTAAAAGTCAATTACGGTGCCTTTATGAAGGGGTTTCTGCTCAGGGAGTAATGATAAAAGAAAAATGACTCATGTGAAACTCTTCAGATGAAATGTGCCCTTTTCTGGTGCCAAGGGGCAAAGTTAGTTAATGAGTACAACTAATGGAACCTGGTACAGGTTTAGTTTAAAGCTGAATGACAGCTCAAGGACTGGGTCATTGGCAGGTCTATGGGCAACAGCAAAGGTGAGACAAGGTGAAATAACAGTAGATATGAAAAAAGACAGAAATGCTAGTGCATCTAATACAATATTAGAGTTAGATTGTGATAAGAGGCTACGGTTAAATGCTAATTGTTGTCAGCTTTAAATAGTCTAATACTAAAGTTAATCTACTTTTATACCGGCAGGCCTGTAGTCTTACCAACTTCCATTTTCTCCACTGAAAATACAATTACAACCAAGTAAGTCCAGTTGGTCTTAAGTCATGAATCATAATGACTGTGTATTATTGAGCAGTCTATACTATTATGCGAAAACACAAAGCACATCAAAATTGATTTCAGATAAAGCAAAAAAGCAACAAAAAACGTATTCATTTAAATTACAAATTGTGAGATTTTAGCTATCTAAGGCTTTCATCAGAATGCACATCTGTTCTGCATCCATATGGTTAAGAATTACAGCTTTAGCAGAGTTTGACACAAACACACACACACTCACACACGCACACACGCACACACACACACACACACGCACATGCACACACAAAAAACAATATGCAGCACCACACACCTGTGTTGAGGTCTCCATCGCTAAGGGACTCCAGGATGTTATTCATGGCTCCCATGTAGAATATGAGACGCAGCTGTGTGATGGACATGGTCACAATACTGAGCATGAAGATGGGGCTGATGATACTTTGCATGAATGACTGGGCTGCAGATAAGGAAAGAGAAGGAAAATGATTGTTAATTGTTTGTGTGTGTGTGTGTGTGTGTGTGTGTGTGTGTGTGTGTGTGTGTGCACATTCTCACTATAAAGTTACACTAAAAAGGGAGTTTTTGGACCATGGTCACAACGCTGCACTCTTACATTCTTCTTTGGGCTTGCACTCCACCTCCAGGTCCATGGTGGAGAGGCAGAGCTTGTGGCCCTCCTTGGTGGACAGCTCCCTCTGCTTCAGGCTGTTGCCGACACTCAGACGACGCCCCACTGTGGTCACCTGACGGTAGAACTGCTTCCCTGTGATCTTGTGGTCAAAGCCCAGCCAGCTGAACTTGATCTTCACGCTGAGAGAGCGGAGGAGGCGAGAGGGATGAACAAAGGAAAAATAGAGGAGAGAGGATGAGAGGAGTGGAGGAGAGGTCATGGAGGGAGAGAGAAAGGTAGAAAGACTCATTAATTTGAAGATATCGTAATTATGAAAGTGAGATAGCTGCATGTCGCATTAAACATCCCCATGCTGGTATTACAGCTGCCATTCATACTAGCAAAGTGGAATATGGCTTATTGTGGGCAAAACTCAACCTAGTCCTGAATTGTCCTGTGCTCACCAGTGTAACAAACCATTTTTCTGCTGATCCAGCTAAGTCAAAAGTGCGCTCTTAAATTAAACAGAATAGTACATCTACCAGAGGAAAGGGGTTTAGCTGACATTCTGCAACTCAGTTACATTATTCATTAGCAGGCTGACTTTGACCTGGAATTTCACCCGACACTCCTCTGCACATTTTATTGCACATATTGCATAAGAATTCCTTGTCAACGAATTTCAGCCAGGTGATGCCTTTGGAAAAGACTTTGCAGCGCACAATAAACCTGCTCTTCACTCCATTAGGTTTGAATACTTCTCTTTGTAAAACACCTAAATCTCTGGCCCCTTGAAATCCGATCGGTCCATATTCTGTTGCTCATGTGTGTGTATGTGGGACTGCGTATGTCATCTGTCTGTGACTGTGCATATCTGTGGTACTAACGTGTAGTCCATGTCCTCTGGTCCGGGGAACGGCTCCAGCGGCCAGTTGAAGAAGCAGTTGAAGAAGACCAGGCCAGCGCAGGCTGCCCACACGACCAGGATAGTGATGAAGGGAATACCGAAGTCATAGATCACCTGTGCACGACAAAACACGACAAATAAACACAAAATACACCGAGGAAAACCAGAGACAACGACAATAGAAATGTTCATGGATGGTAAAGTGTAAAGCATGGTAGTGTGACACAGCAAAAAAGTGCAAATAGGCTTGACATATTAGTTACTCGCTGCAATCATCAAATACTAAAATACCACATGGATGAAGGAATGAATGAACCAGTAAAGAAAGGAGTCATCTATAGAAAATAAATATTAAAAATGAATAGAAATCCAATAGGTGTGCAGTGCAGGTGTGTGTGGATGCGTGCTTCCTAAACCACAGAAAATGGGTTTGCCTTGTCACAGATTGTTAGGTATCGGGGTAATTTAGTGTTTGTTACCTTGACACCGGGGAAGGTGACAGCTGAGGAGGCATAGGAACCAATCATCAGGGCGATGAAGGTGGAGCGGAGGTCCCCGAACATGTTTGGCAGCTAGAGAGCGAGGGTTAAAAGAGGAAGGAAGTGGCAGAGAGAGAGAGAGAGGGGGACACAGACAGACCAGTTAACCTCTGAGTTAATTATATCATCACAGCCCTGTTCTCCTTTTGCCTGGATCTGCAGAAGGAATACCGCAGAAAAACACAATAAAGTGACACGCAACACCAGTACAAGCAATAGAAAACAGCATAACATAACACACGCAGCTGTCTATTACGTGACACAAACACATAGAGCTGAGGAAATCCAATCTATACAGCTGAAACAGTCAGAGGGGGTGACTGGGTGAAGGACAGTTAGGGACAAAAGAGAGGCAAGAACAAGGTAGGTGGAGAGAGTGGTGCTGGGTCTGATAGAGTGGTGATAGCTCATTTTCTCCCTCTTTCAGATGCCATATTCCCCTCTGAGGAAAGAGAAAGAAGAACAGAGAGTTGGGAGAGGAAACAGAGAAAACAGGAGACGGGGTGGCAAAATGTCCAATTACAAAAGCATTCATAAACTGCTCTATTTTTCGAGAGACTGAACAACAACAAGCACAGTCAATTACATAAGACTGGGGAGACAGAAAGAGATGTGTGTGTGTGTGTGTGGGTGTGTGTGTGTGTGTGTGTGTGTGTGTGTACAGAAGTGAGAGAAAAAGTATGCGCATTGAAGCAGCTTGAATTGCATTTTAGCAAAATTACTCTGAGAGTAGTTATTGTCATTCAGTGGGACACCAAAATTATTTCCAAGCATTTTCAACACAATCTGGAAGAACACTTTGAAAAATGTTAGAATAGATTATCGACAAATTACATATTCATTAGTAGCCGCAAGGTTTATTGCATCTCATCTCGTCACCTAAGATTGATTTAATAAATGGAGTTTCAGGCTATTGGAGGAAAAGTGGCGCTACCTCTCTACTGGACAAGGTCGGAGCAGGAAGGTGACCTGACTGCTGACTTCGGCCCCTGAGGGCCGCTGATTATTACCCAACATCCCTCTGACTCAGACTCAGCTGGGAACAAGTGGCTGTAGGCCTCAGGTGGAATCATGATCAAGGAGTCAAAGAGCAGCATAAAGTGTAATGATTAACCTGCTACCGAGGTTTTTAAAAGCATAGCAAGTAATGAAGAAGGAGAAGGAGGGAAAGGGGGTATAAGAGGTAGAGGGGCTTTATGTGGTTTTATGTACAGGCCCGGGGGATGCCCATGGGCTGAATCCTCCTCAGAAAAAAACAAAGCCCTAACTCATGGTTTTACTGCATCACTGACATTCGTGTCGGTGGCAGCAGCTAATGGATACCCAAACAAAGAATAAAAACCAAAGTCAGAGATTTAGGTAGAAGTAACAAACGCGACATACGAGATGAGAGATCTAATAGCCTGTGGTGGTATAGCGAAGGGACAATTTACTGTGAGATTTAGTGGTGCAGCGCCCCTCTCTAGTGAACAGCGTCACCATGGCACAGCCCTGGACTCCTGTGTGGGTCACTGCAGGCTGAACTGATGGGAAGGGGAGGGACCGGGAGGATGAAGAAGAGCAGGGAAAGAATGCGAAGGAAGGGTGGAAGGGGTCGACGCAGTGAACTTGTATGAATCCCAAAGGCCCTCTGTTGTTCGACTCAAGATGAAGCCCGACGGCAATGCCATTCACTTTAAGTATTCATATATGTTGTTCCTGTGGCCTAGGATAATCTAGTCAGTTATTTTCGACATGAACAACTCTGGAGCCGAAGTCATTGGACCTTGACTGTAACCTGTGATGTCACACCATCGAGACAGGCGCTGCTGTATGGAAAACGAAAGGGAGACTGACATTGTGAACTCTTTATGATTATATTTCTGACTGCATTTCTTTCTTTTTCTGTTTACTCTCTACACAACTGCAATTATTCCCTTTTGAGCATGTACATTACGTGTGTGTGTGTGCATGTATGTTTGTGTATGAAAGGCAGAGAGAGAGAGAGACACACACACAGAGAGACAAAGAGTTTAAAAGACCAACAGTTGCTATGTTGTTCTTATTGAAGCACAATGGTTAGGGGATGGGCTTGGTGGGGGCAGCAGACACAGCAGAAAAGTGATAATGAACCATCGCTTCACTTTTCCTCTCTTTCTCCCGGCCCAATCGCTCCACCCCCACTGCTATCCAAAGCTGAGACTCGTCCTGTTGTCCGCAGGAACACAGAGTGCAGTGTAGGCAGCCAAAAAAACAGACCCAGAACAGGAGACAGGGTGGAATGCCAGAAAAGAGGGGAGGGAGCGGGCGAGCAGGCGGGGAGCCAGCGAACTATTAAACACAACCAATAACGGAACAGGCACAGTGAGACGGAAACCTGTGAAGATAGAAAATGTACATCTGGACAAACATAATGTGCGGCAGGTGCAAAGCCTCTAGAGCAAGAGGCAAACACAAGCACACACGCGCACACTTACTGTGAGGGAGGTGAAGGTCATGCACATGCCCCCAAAGCCGTTGAAAGTCAGGGCGATGAAGATGAGGACAGAGAGTTCTGCAAATGACGCAAATATTAGCTCATCAGACTCTTAACAAACAAACGACTGCGTGCCAAATAAAACACAAGCGCTCTTCAGATGGACACTACTCACCATTGGGTTTGTAGGCTCCATACGCAATGAGTAGACAGGAGAATCCAAAGCACGTACTAAAAAGAAAGAAAAATATTCATGTCACACACATAACTTCCCCAGAAATCTGGCCATTTGAGCCGGTGGTTCTAAACCTGGGGGTCGAGACCCCCCAGGGGGTCGCAAGATAATTTGGGGGGGTCCCGAGTTGATTTATGTGATAGGAAAAAAACATATCTCTACTATACACATTTATTGTCATGTGTATTTTTTCAGATTTTTCTCTCATTTTTGCTTTTTTCTTGTGAAATACTGAATAGTTTTCAGCCCCTAGGCCTCCCTTGACAAAATGAAACATCCTGAAAACAGGAAATCATCCTTTGAAATTGTGATTGGGGTTCAAGAGTAGGCATCCCTTCATTTTAAGTGATCAGGAGCTAAAAAGGATGAACGCCACTGATTTAAGCTACAACCTCCCTCCCTCCCTCTGTTCCTTTGCTCCATCTCAACCCTCTGTCTCTTCCCTGCCTACCTGCCCAGCAGTCGTAGTTTGCGAGGCCCGTATTTATCCATGACGATCCCCAGCGGCAGGGTGATGGCCGAGAGCAGGAAGGAGCCGACGGTGAACGCCAGGTTCAGCATCTCGTCCTGTTCCTTACAGATCAGCCAGCCGTTCATCCTCAGGGGCCCGTCCATAGGGACCAGGGGCCTCATCTCCACCCCGTCTCCCAGGCCCACCACAGCACCCTCGCCGTCAGCCTCGTAGTAGTCGGCGTACTCGTCGTCGGCCGCCGGAGTCACCAGCGGCAGGGACAGGTTGTAGCTGGAGCTGTTACCTGAAGGGCGGGATGAAGGGAGGAAGAAAAGAGACGAGGTTTAACCCTTGCACCCTGACTTTCCCCTTAAATTTCCCCTTAAGTAGCTTAAAAGTTAGAAAAAACTCTTTTTCCATACTGTACAACAATTCCAGTGCTTCACTGAAGCTATAGCTGCTTATACTGAGTGAAATATTCAAACCCAAGATGCCATTTATTTATGGCTGCACCATTACATGAAATAGAAAACTCCAGATGTTTCGTGCATCATTTTATACCCATTTCCCTGTAATTCAGCAGGACATATTTGGTATCTTTGGAAACCTTGGGATCTTGACTAGAATTTAAAATAAAGTTCTGTGGGCTTGAACAAAGCTTGGCTGCTAAATATCTGTAATGATGATCCCACGAGGGGGACCCTAGGGTATTAATGTCAGATGTATTTAAGAGCATGTCCGCCCACCAGCAAAGCCTCACACAACCTGACATTAGCCAAGAAATTCGACAGTTTGTTGGTTGAGAGTACAAGTGGGAAATATGTTTGGAGGGTGCTACCAGTGAGAAGGGTCAGGCTGCCACAGTGTGACCATTTTCCTCAGAAGTCATAAATCGAATTTTATCATGCACGTGAACAAACATCATGCACAGAGGTGGAGAGGAGTGAATAATGTATGACCGTGTGAGGTTGAGTTCAGCTGTGTGCTCAGTGTGTGCTGGGCGCCACAGCTCCTCGTCAGAGAGATACTGTTTGAAGGTGACAACTCTGCTTATTCACAGGATCCTGATATATCAACAGCTAGTGGTCACATGTGCACTGAACACGTGCAAGGTTATGCACTCACACACGTACACACACACGTTCTAACTAGAGATCTATGTATACCTCTATATGCCAACATATCTCTATGCACAGTCATTAGTCCTTGACTGACCGCTAAAACTGACCAAGCACAAACCAGCCACACCTTAGTCTCGTGCTCAGTAGAAAAAAAACACAAAGGGGGGGGGGGGGGGGGGGGGGGGGGGGGAAGGAGAAATGCAGGGAGGTAATCTGTCTTAAAGTGCTGCCCTGACATTATTTATCATAAAAACAGCACAATAAGCACAGGGCAAAGTTAACTAAACTCACATACACACAGGTATGTGGGCAGTGGAAGAAGATAACAATTGAGGAACAGAGATACTGGTCTTTATCTATGATTTGTGTGTGCGTGCGTGTGTGTGTGTGTGTGTGTGTGTGTGTGTGTGTGTGTGTGGCTGGTGAGGAAGTTTTTGTAACTATTTAAGTACTGGTGGCACACACTTATACACACACACACCACAGCTTATGGCTCTCTCAATCCTGGTGCGAGATTCGTGACCCTTTGAAATCTTAAAATTTGTCCTTTATTTGTTGTCAAGCCTTCAAGCCAAATGGGGTAATATTGCTTGTTAAGTTTCACATAGTCACAGCTTCTATCATGTAAAATCTCATGGGAATCTGTGTGATGGCAGAAGGAAAACACACCAGAGGAAAAACAAGGAAAAATATTTTTTGCCCCTACAGGGTTTGAACAAATAGAAAGACAAAAGTCTGTTGAGTGAGATGCTATGTGGAGGAGAAGATCAAGTGAGGAAATTTAGTGGAAATTTTTGGATTGGAAAGATGGATGCTTCTATAAGGATGAGTTGGGCAGGATAGATGTGTTTATGTGAGAAATGAGCGATTGCATCTTGGTCATGTATTGCTGGATGGCTAAATGGCTTATATACTGCCTATTTCCCCCATAACCCACCACCTCTAGACTCTCAGAATTGTTCTCTGCTCTTCCTCCTAGCCAGATGTTTTCTTGATTTCACTCCTTTACACCTCCATATCAACTCCTACTTCCTTGTAGTCACGGGAGGCAAGCATGTGTTGCATCCCTGTGTGAAATGCCATGACGCGCTTCATAACAAAATGCCAAAGGCTTCCTCTGGAAACCAGTTCAAACCCTGTCACATACTAAGGAACAAGGCGGAAGTCAGCAGCTGGGTGACACAGGATAAAGTAGGAAAAGAAAGGAACCCAAGTATTGGACACAATGCTTGTGTTCTATATGGTCTGGTATTGTGTACAGCAAGAAGACTGGATTGGATTAGACTGGGAAAAATTAAGAGTTTCTGTGAATGGCAAAGAGCCACTGAGTTCAGAGAAATGACGCATCCGTGTTATCTCGTGCCTCATCCACAACCTCTGATTAAAATAAGCTTAGCACCAATCTAACACTATCAGCAGATGCACCCTGGCCAGATAGCAGAGAAATGTGTGGGAGTCCGTGCCTGTGGTTTGGACTGGCACTGTTCAGACACTGCATGCACTTTTTCAGCAAAGGCAAGAACAAAAGTAGAAGAAAAAGGAGAGGATTATTAAATAAATGTAGAAGGTAGAAATAAATTGAATTACAAATTATTTTGCCTTGTTTGAGCTATCACCTTAATATAACTTATTATACTTTTATGGCCTCTCTGATCATGTGTTCCTTACCTGCATTAACTATGAGATACACCTGATGTATACCAAGCTGGTGAAGTTCTCAGACAAATTAAAACCATACAAGGCTGTGAGAGGATATCATGAAACATTTAACTGAGAAGTGGCAACAAGGGGGAAAGGTAATCAAAAGAGTCCTGAAACATATCATTGGCAAATGTGAATAACAGAGCAAGATGTGGTTAATGTAGAAAGTAATGTGAGGAATGGCGAAAGGAACAAAAGAGCACAGAGGCCTTGTTTGCATCGTGATTCCATTCCATTTTTAGGTTAGATATTTCACAAAATCTGATTCTGAGAAGCTGCATACAATCAATTCTAAAAAAGACTTACAAGGATTTATGATGAACAAAAACGTCTAGGGTATCTAGGGGCTTTTTTAAACTGTGTCCAACAATGAGTCAACACTGTCACACTCGAGTGCAAAAAGACACAACAAATACTTCACATACATGTTGGCAATATACCACCACAACCATTTGACCAACACATCCAAGGTGAGGCAGCAATGCTACTTGTTCTGTGGGTTAGAACCTGTCTCCCACTTGGCGGTGCAGAGGATCATGGGAAATCAGTCGAGGCCCCAAGTCTCCCTTCCATGTTGACTCTTGTGCCAACTGATATTCCCTCGTAAAATGCTGCCTCAGTCATCCCTCACCCCCCCTACATGTGCACTAAAGCCTTATCTACACTACACCACCATTACCATTTCTTTTTTTTTTACTCTCAGCTCCACCAACGATCTGATTTCTACTGTTCATCACTTTGCTATCACTTCTACCCCTCCCTGCCTCTACTGTTCACCTTTATCAGTGAACTTTAAACCTCCATATATACCAGTAATAAATTCCCTCTGTGGATCTTTCTGTCCCTCTGTCACACGTCACATGCCTGAGAGGAGCTGAGTGGGTGCTGCTGCCCTCTCCCTGTTACATCATCAGAGCAAGATAAGCTGGCTGTGTCAGCGGTCCTGGAAGTCGCCTATAGAAGTGGATGCGCAATAGTTACTTCAGTGGTGACTCAGTCTGCTTCTTTGCAAGCGAAAACAGACCTGCGTCACAGCCAAAACATGTTCAATATCCTAAAAAGCTGGTGGAACGTCGGCCCTCTGTTGTTATAAGTCTAGGATTAGCCTTGAGTGTTATTTTTGTTTTTTAAAGCCTTATGGTTGAATTTAACAGTACTAGTGATGCAGTGTTTCTCCTGAATGGCCAGACTGTCAGACAAGTTACTGAGTGGAATTTGCATCAATGATGTGGGGAGGAGGGTTGGGGGATTCTGCATCCACATGTAGATTAAGGAGAGTGTCCCAGATAAGAGTTAAAAAATACTCCTACAAAACACCAATCAGATAAATCAATGTGTGTAAACTCACAAGAAGATAGGCTTGCAACTAATGAGACAGAAAAACATGAATCTGACCGAGAGTATACAATCTGTGGGCTCAGCACAATCAGGACAGAGGCTCCGCACAGTGTCACCTAAGGTCCAAAGAATAAGTCTGGCCTTTTTCCTTTCTCACGTTTCCTTTTGCTTAGTCTCTGACATGTCCTGACTAGAGCCATTGTTTGCATCAATCCCACCTTTGTACTTAAAAACACAAAGCACCTGCCTTACTTTGGTCAAAGCGCGAGACAGGAGGAAAGAGAGAGCAGGAGGGACTTGACTTGGGGGGGGGGATAACACCGATGTCTGTCTTTGGATTGGAGAGAGAGAAAACTTGTAGATTCCTTCCCTGTTGACTCAGACAGAAAAATCCAGTTCATCAGTTTTCAGCAAATCAATCCGTCTATCAGTTCCCTCTCAATAAGTCTGCAGCCATCTCTTTGATTTAGCTGGAGGTGCTGTTAGCAAGTTGAAACACAGTGGGAGGACGAGGACAGTGGAGCCCCACTCGCTCACTCTGGAGCCCTCCACCCTCCCCACCCCTGCTCTCTCTTTGATTTAACTGATCTAATTTAATCTCCCGAGTCCCTAAAAAAAATCCCAGGGCCCCTTTGGAAGACACTTATTCTTCCTAGAGAATAGGAGAGGTAAAAAGGCAGCAGAGTTGAGTTACACTGAGTTTAATGGGTTCGTCCATTTGAGGCATTCCAGACATGTTCAAACACTGATAGCACCACTGGTCTTTAGATGAGGACATGTTAAATAAAACTCCCTCCCACCTTCGCCCTAACGGCTGATCGTGGAACCGTTCAGGAGACAAGGCAGGATGGGTCCCCATGCCTCTAGCATACAGTAATCCACGATAACTACTTTCCCAGATTACATCTGCTGACCTCATCAAGCTAGCAATTTACAAAGTGCTTCACAATCAAGACAAACAAAAGACACAGAGATGGGGTTACACAAGAAAAGAAGAGAACAGAGGTAGAAACAAAGACATTGGGTTGGGAGGAGGGTGGGATATGACTCCTGGTTAGGTTAAGGGATAGAATGGGTGAGGGCAAGATATGGAGCAAGTTACAGGTTAATGACATCAGAAGTACGAGCTGAAAATAAACACTAAAGACTGTTACTACATGGTCCTTTTGTCCCCACAGGAATATAACAGTTGCAACTCACCCTCCTCGTTGCAGAGGTAAGAGTAGAAGCCTTCTGACTTGAGCATGATGAGGAGCGAGCCCCATCCCAACAGCACGGCGGAGAACAGCAGATTCTCGATGACAGCGGTCACTGCCATCCACCAGCGCCTGGCAAAGGCTGTGGCCAGGGACGGAGCCATAGTCGAAGGCAAGAAGTGAAAGACACAGTAGGTGGAGGAGGAACCAGAAGAGAGAGATGAAGAGAGAAAGAGAGGGGAAGAGGAGTAAAAGAGAGCAGGCAGGTAACGCACAGAGAGCAGCGAAGAAGGAAAAGGTTGGAGCCCTCTCTCTCTGGCGCTTGGGATGAAGGATCGCTGATCACTGATCTGTGGAGAGAAAAGCAGCAAGAGGAAGGGGGAGGTTTTTCAGTTAGCCTATTGCTGAACTCACTGAAGGAAAGGAAGGGTCAGTTCCTAACACTGTAAGATCACAAGATAAAGCCACTGAACTTTGAACCTAACTCAAGATAACTGACTGCATGGAATGAAGTGAAAATGAACCTGTGTTGTGCCTAATTGTGGATTATGCAGCTATGTTTGCTTCATAATTTGTTTGAATAACTTGATTAATTGATTTTCTCTCTTTATATCAGACACAGATGATGGGTAAAGATGGTTAAGATGTTCCTCATAACATAACTAACCAGTAGTGACAATTAATAGTAAATCATTAACATGGGAGGAAGACCTTTCTAATGCTGAGACAGATAATTACATCACATTATAGTCACAAAGCTGCAGAAGCATCCATTGTGGCATTACAGACTTTCTGCTGTTTTGGGGAAAAGGCAAACTGGTCCAAACTGGACTCAGCGAGAAAGTGGGGCTCTCTCACCACCCCCTCATCCCATGGCCCCTCTCTCTCTCCTACACAACCCCTAAATGTCCTCACAGGCCCATCGAACCGCAACTCTTCACTGCAATTACTGTGGTGCATCCAAAACATAAAGGAGCTGCCAGACAGACAATAAACAAATAAGCGCACACATCATCTCTCTCTCTCTTCTCTCTCTCTCTCTCTCTCTCTCTCTCTCTCTCTCTCTCTCTCTCTCTCTCTCTCACACACACACACACACAAGCTTCTGATCACACCAAGAAAATAAATCTAAGCATAGTTGCAAATCCCATGGAGAATAAATAAGCAAGTGCATAAAAATAGATAGGCCAATCTCTGTAGATCAGTCTCTCAGTTCATTAAAAAATATCATTCTCATTATTAATTCAACATTACATTCTCTACAATATAAAGGACATTATTAAAACTTATCCAGGAGAACTGCATGACCTCCATACCTTTCTGTTAACACACTGCATGCACCATCCACAATCCAAACTTCTCTTGATGTGCTCCAGGTGAAACTGGTCCTCACTTGGCTTTAAATGACTGACCAGTATCTGTGATAAGCCAGATTTATACTGAGGCGGACCTCACACAGCGCCCCCTGCTGACCATTGGCCGCCTGATGGCCGCACCTCTGATATTTGGATAGTAACCTTTTATAATATCATAGTAAGCTCTTACATTGCCTTTCCTAAGGGATGAGAGGTGGAGATAAAAAAAAAAAAAAAAAAAGTATGAAAGTGCTTCTACTGGGTGATAGCATTTCCCCGGCTGGAGGCGACTGTGAAGGGTTAATCAAGGCAAACAAAGTCGGTTTTCAAACAAAAGGGACTTGATAAAGATGATTGGTCAATATCAACAGTGCTAACTCCATACTGTCTCAATCAATAAAAGGCATTGATAACGGGAGGCAGACCATTGAGCTGTGACTCAATGACACTTGCTTCAGTCTCAAATCTGGATAGTTTGCGTAACCTGGCTACCGATAACAACCATGAAAAACACGTCTGTTGTGACTCAATGATGGGACATGACCTGCTGCGGTAGGCACGGAGTTTTCAGTCTCACGTGCAGACTACAGGTCTATCCTTGAAAAGAAAACAAACGTACCGATTATTTCGCTGCAGTGGCGTCAATTAAAGGCATGGTAGGTATGGTACTGGTATTGTCAAAGTTAAAGGTATTTGTCAAAGTAATACAATTCCCCACCAAACCATACAAACTCAGTTATATCGCTTACATTTCTGGGGATACATTGATCAGTTACCGATGACTGACAAAATATGATTAATTGCTCATTGTGCTAATTTATTAGGCGTAGCTCACCAAAGTATCTCGCACACAAGGCCTACAGAGTCCTAATGCTCCCCTGATGTGATTTTCGATAGGCTTTCGAACAGGTTCCTGGCTTGATCTTTGGTCTCCATATAGATAAAAAGATAGTTAGGCTAAAGTATGGTAACCATACCCAACTGACGCCCATGTGCCCAAACTATACAAGTGAGTGCGCACTTCCCCAATTATCAGCTGGTTTAGTTGGTTCCTTGTGCAGGATGATAGCCGACATAACGCAATACGGAGACAGGAAGACTTATAACCTTATTTCACCAATATAGAGAAAGAACTGCTCATACAGTTTGAGATTATTAACCTACCATTAGGGAAAGCTGTGCGCCATAGGCGGACTGTTGCGCTCTTTTGACTGTGCAAATGGTTTCACCTTCTAGAAACTGCTGACCTTCTCGAAATTTACACCTTAATATATTTTTTTATCGGTGAGGGTTAAATTGTCAGCAAACGGAAACAAAGTCAGAAGTTGGAGGCAGCAGCAGGATCTTTCATCTAAAGCCTTATCAATGTGCGCATTGATCACTGAGCGACCATAACAGGAACAGTCATTTTATCTAAATAACACTGATATGGCAATTTGTAGAATTACTGTGATCAGTGTCTTCTGAGATCAAAGGTGAATGCCACTCAGTTTTAAAATTCATACTGGCTATCCATCTGGCCATGTGCTGTCCAATTGGTATTCATATTTCATAATGTTGATGGAGTAGCTCTGTAAGATCTAGGTTACTAAATAATGGATGGCAAATTGATTGATGGCCCACGGAATGCTTATCTAGGCTAACCCAAAAATCAGGTCTATTTCTCACTATTTCATGTTATCTTTGTAAAAACAAAGTGCCTTGGGTCAGCTACAGGTTATCCAGTCAGAAGCCAAAGGCCAACTGTCCATGTTGTTTGTAATTGAAGTTGTGTCACACCTATAGTGGTTAGTGGGTCTAGCTGTAGGTCTACCCTTGTTATAACTCACTACAAAGCACACATAAAACACATATGCTCCTGAATGAAGACAAAGACAAAGGACAAGATAAAGACAATAATTAGACATGTGGCCATTGTGGAGACTTCAGCTTCACAGATATTGTCCTGGTGGAGAATCCCTCTTTGACTTGGCCCGCCCAGGGTTTCTTCCATTTTTTGTCCTTATAAGGTTTTCCTGGGATCTCTTTGTTTCCTTGTGTTTTATTTAGTTGCATACTGTGGGCTATTACATCATTTTGTTCTCTGATTGATTGTTGATCAGTTAGATCTAGGTAGGCTCGTTTCTGTAAAGTCCTTTGGGGCTAAATATAAATAAATTAACTTAAAATTTTAAAACTTTTACTTTTAAATTATGAATGTGCTGTAGGTCTACATACTAAATGGGTTGATGAGAATAAACTGAATAAAGCTATGGGTTTTGCAGAAGGCTAAACTCAAAAGAAAAGAATAGCAATGACCAGACAACTCTTCTATCCGTCAATATCACTGGTCTGCATTCTTGGTAACTCTCTCTTGTCAAATTGCATTAGCGCCGCCAGGTGGTGCTAAAAGGTAAAAACACATGAATGAAACTGAAACCTATCTGCATGACCACACACACATAAATGACTATCACAACACAGTTGAATAAATGTCTTTATTCCATATTCACACTTTGAATCAAACATATTTGGTACAGCAGTGCTTTGCATAAGTAGCCAAAACAAATCCATCAAATATAGTGCAATATGCCAGAAAACAGGAGCAACATACAAACAATCCACAGCTATAGAACGTTGTTGAACTTGTAAGAAAGAATATTACCTTGAACTTTATACATGATTGTACAGCCATTATTATGGGTACATTTTGGCTGGCTTGATCGGTGATTCATTACTAATTCATATAATGCTTACGTACGTAGCCCCTATCACACACATACTCCACAGTGATGTAGTCCCTGGATTTTAATTAAGTGCAGTCCTTGTCATTGTTGCACACACACAGTCCAGAGTCAAGAGTCCCGTCCTGTTAGTGCAGCACACCCACCACAAAAAGTCCAAGTGCCAGAGAAAGTAATGGAGTGTTTATGGAGCCTCCACTTCCTGGTGCAACAGCAGGAGAGAAGAAGAGAGAAGGGAATGAAGGAGGCATCAAGAGGACAGGGGAGGGGGTGGAGGGTGGAGGGGCATTTTACAATAATCAGTAATGACATCATCCTGTTTACATTCATAACGCTGATTACTTAAAGAGTTAACACAACATGGGCCAAAAATGTATTCTTTGCTATATCTTTGTTATCAGCCAATCTCATCATTATTCAATGATGAATTCAATGTTATAGTATTATTCAAACATCTTTGATATTCACAAATTATGGTTTTCATGTCATTTCATGTCTTACTTTTTCAAAAAAAAAATACACTTTTTGTGTTACAAAGTTTTCATAACATGGATCACAAATGGCCTGAATACATTTCCTGTGGTATCTGATTGGAATGTTTCATCCTTCTCAAAAGTTTTTATGGTCAGGAATATATTTACAGTTTCAACAATTCAACAATTTCACAACTCTGGAAGAATGCCTGACACAGCTGATGTGTAAGTTGTATTTGGCCCAAAACATTTACCTCTGAAAGATTTGATGCCAAGAGACAGATAATGTTACAGAACACACAATGTTGCGCGTCCATTACATAACAACTGCAGTACAGAGAGAGAGAAGAGTCCAATACTAGACTAGACTAAAAGACAAAACTAGAATTTAATATACTGTATTAGACTACTAGGCTAGGCTGAAAGACTAGATGAGATGATTAACTACTAGACTAGACTAGACATATATAGAAAGATAGATGACTAGACTAGGATACAAGACTAGACTACTAAACTAAGCTAAAGGGCTAAACTAGATGACTAGACTAGACTAGTAGATTTGATTAATAGACTTACTGCACTAAACTAGACTGCTGGACTTAAATTCAACAACTAGACTACAATTAGTAGTATTAGACAACTATACTAGACATACTTTCTAGTGAATAATTGACTGATTCTTGATAGGTTCACTTATAACAAACCTAGTTGTTAAGTGATAGATGGAATATTAATCAGTTCTAGTGATTACAAATTCAGCAACTGATTGATATGCATCTATATCTAAAAACATTTTTTTGTTCATGCAGCGTGTTGAAATAGCTGCCCATAATGATGTCAGATTTTAAATACATAAATAATAATAGAAATATGAATAGCATAAAATGCCTTTATTTAAAAGAACAAACAAAAAAAAAACACTCTTTTATATACAGTATGGTGGTAATTTCTGACCCAGGTTGTGCGTTCTGAGTTGTTCCGGTAAATTGTACATCATAAATTAAGATTAAAATTAAGAATTATCTTACCATGTGAGGACTTTTCTGGAATTAAAAACAAGCAAAAGTGGGATGTTAGATAAATCTGCTTCTGTAAATATTCATACCCATTCATGTATGTATATGTAAATACACATGCATGTAAACACGCAGACAGACAGAGGACACTCACACGCACACATGCATGCACACACACACACACACACACACACACACACCTCTGATGGTGAAAGTGGTCTCCATGCCGGCGTGGATGTGGTCAGTCACGTGGCAGTGGAGCAACCAAGTCCCAGGATTCCCGGCCTCCATCTCCACTGTCTGGAAAGTCCCGGGGAAGAGATCAAACACATCTGCACGATGCACACGGTCCGTCTGACACACACACACACACACACACACACACACACACACACAACAGGGTGGCAACAGAGAGAGAGAAGAACACAGAGGAGGAAATGAGCATGGAGTTGAGGAACTGAAAGCATGATGTACAGTTGCCAACCATACATGAGTCAGCTTTTTATCTGGGTGTAAGACCTTCACATATTACATCCCAGACAACACTAATGTGCAATGACACTATTTAGCAGACACAACAATATTAGCTAGTCTTCATAGGGTACATGACACAACACAAATATTGACTATCATCAAATAACAGCACAAAAGAAGAGAAAAATGTAAATAAAAGTAAAAACTATGGCAGTCATAATATTGACCAATGACAAGAGCTAGTGATGACTGTGATGTTACTGATGACGGCAATGATGACAGAGATTTACAGTAATGATGATCAATGAGGATTAAGAAATTAAAGCTGAACGGGGCAACTTTGCATCTTGGCGATCCTAAATGGCAGCAAGAGGCAACTGTTATTAGACTTCAATACCCAGATTGCTTTGAACCAAAGGCTTGAAAGAAGAAAAAGATCTAATGTTGGTGAGTCCAACTTTCTCTGGATGGAGCACTGGCTCACTGCTGTTTAGGAGACAGTTTTGTATTTTGCTTTGAAGCTTTGATGTAGACGTTTTCCCACCATACCCGACACCAGAATTTCAGCTGATAAGACGGGTGTATTTTTACATTCAAATCTTGCACTTTTAGACTGTGATGATGATGATGATGATGATGATGATGATGGTGGAGAAGGTACCTTGTAGGTGAAAGTCTCAGCGTGGAAGTGAACGGTGTGCATGTCCACTTCGTTGCCCATGCCCAGTAGGTACCAGTCCACTTTCTGGCCCTGCGTCATCACCAGGCCATGGAGGTTACCATACAGCTTGCCATTTATCCCTTCAATAGACACACATCACACATGCACATCCACACACAGAAACGCAGAAACACACACACCAATGCATACAACATGGCAGTCATAAACAAATTAAAATTTCAGTTTGTAATGCTTTAGTGTCTGTGTTAAAACTCTCTTTAAAACACTTATCAGGGCAAACATGCTTTCATGTATGAGACCAACACTGGTTTTCATTTGGTTTTGATTGTATTTATCTATCAATCAATCAATGTGGGCTAAGGAGGATCACAGTTCTGTCAGGTTCAACTTGTAGAGTCGAAATTGGACAAGACAGAAAGAAACATTTAGGGTGCTTACATGAAGAAAGATTTTTAACTTGCATGATAAAGTTGTCAAGCTTTCAATTAGCAACTTTAATTTTAGCCCATGTGCTTCAAAGGTTATGCCATATGTGTTTGAGGGGCAGGTGGTGAGCTTATTTGCATCTAAGCGGGGGCCAGATGGACGGGGAAGAGTGGGAATAGAGAGGTGCCAGTTGGATCCCGAAAGGTTTGTATCTGTGATTGTGTGTGTTTGTGTGTGTTTGTGTGTGTGTGTGTGTGTGTGTGTGTGTGTAGATCTCTGTATTTCAATGATTACATGTTTAGACAGTCTGGTATAAGTGATTTTCATAACGTTTTAATTACAGGGTATTATTAGGATGACTAAGTAAGTAACAACAACAACTAAGACTAAGTAACAACTGTAAGATAATCCATACATATAAGTAATCCATACTCTTTCCAATACCTCCCCCTTGTACAGTCTACTCATATGTGTCGCTACTGTTGTCTGCATTTATATGTTTATATAATCCCAAAATTGTTTATATTCTATTTTATGTTGAATTGTTTTTCTTGCTTATTTTATATTCTATTTTTGTGCTTATATTCTATTCTTCTCTTTCTCCATGCTACATCCTATCCTATCCCATTGCTTTTGCTGCTGCAGTGACCCAGTTTCCACACAGGGATCAATACAGTTTCTTATCTCATCTTAAACACTTTCATAAATCCAACAATTTCACTCTGTCGCTCTGCCTCTCCCTCCCTCTCTCCCTCTTTCTCTCTCTCTCACCATGCATCAGGTTGCTCTCCTCAAAGTCCTCGTCCGGTGTGAAGGTGTTTGGGTCGGTGCCAAGGTACGTTCTGATGTTCTCCTCCAAGTACCAGGACTGGTTTTCATCAAACACCATAAAGAGTAGAGCAAACTCCCTCTCCACATCTCTCCTCTGTCTATCTGGACCCCGCAAAGTCTTAGTCCTGCATACCACCAGCGGCCCCAGAAGACCGCTGTACAGATCCTGAACGTAAACAAACGAACACGCTCTCTCATAAACATTGACTTTTTTAACCCCTACTGAAACAGGCATGTCAAGAATAAGGAACACATTCTCATTTACAGTAACGTAATACTGTGAAGTGTGTGCTATTTGTGTGAATGGTACATGCAGTGTGTACCATGATGAAATCGACAGTGGAGTAGTAGGCGTAAGAGATGCAGTTAGGATCTGAGACTCCTGGACCGGAGCTGTGAGGAACGTCCCACCTGAACTCTGTCATGATGCCTGACGGGACGAGAACACACACAGACAAATTATAAACACACTCCTTCTTAGTAAAAGGTCAGGGTTTTGTACTGCTCTGCCTTCATAAGCAACAGCTACACATTTCTTTTTTTCACAAACTCTATTCTCACCAGGTTCGACTGGATTGTGCATGTCACTGGTTTTCACTCCATGTGCGTGGATGGAGTACGGCCGGCTGGCGTTGTTTCTGAATGTGATCAGGATCTGCTCTCCTACCTCTGCTCTGATTATTGGACCTGCAGGGGAAAAAACAAAACACATACATGTATGAATGTGTTCATAAAGACATGAATTATCCACTAAGCGAGCCATTTCTATATAGGTCCTCCTACAGCTTTTTCTTGGTTAAAAACATGAGAGAGATAAGAACAGCTAAGCGTACCCAGAATTCCCAAGTGTTGTTGGTTCGGCGGTCGCTCCTTCTGTATTTTGAAGGTTTCATCGGTGTACTCTCTGTACACCACCTTCTTATAGCGTGAGCCAATCCTGTTCTCTCCTCTCTCCACAAATATACTGCCTGGACTGGGAGACACACACCAATTTGCTAGCATTAACAAACAGTAATAAGTTACGCTGTAAATCACAGGTTCCAGCTGCAAAACAGAAATACGTCAACGTACAATTATCTTGCGTGAATGCACACACACCTGTTTTCAGGTGTGGCGTGGTGCTTCTCCAGCTCCCAGGCTCTGTCCGGTGAGTAGTCCCACTCTATTTCTTCAGCGCTGATAAAATACTGTACAACCTTCGTCGGCCCTTTGTGTGGGCGGTTCACATTATGCCCCGGACAATTCTTTACGATGTACTGCTGCCTCATCCCAGCTGAGTAGTGGTCTGTTACTCTGCAGCTCACTTCATACACACCTTTGTAGGGGAAGGAAGAGTGGTTAAGTAGTTGGAAATTGTGATAAATCTGTTTTTAGTAAGAACAATACAACATCTTAACAATCCATGGAGTTTGTCCAATGTTCAAATGTTAAAGGGGAAATCCACTGATCCAGTGAGATTACTGAGTTACATTGCTTGAGATAGGCAACTGAGGTGAATTACATGTCCCATACCCCTGTACCTGTATTAAACATTTACAACTTTTTCCCCAATTATATATGTTGAACACGACTGTCCGTAAAATCTGAAGCCAATGATTTCATAGGACTGTATTTTTCTCATAACTCATAACTCAACACATAAAACACAGAGGAGAAACCTAGAGGAGTTTTAGGCAAAAGTCTACATTTACAGAAATAACCTGATGGTCATTTATGGTGGAATTCCCCTTTAACCAGGCTGATGTATCACTCACACTCTCAGGATACTACAAGCACTGTAAATACACAGTGTATGCTCTTATTTAGTATATTCTTACGTATGAATTTACAGTCTTGGCAGACATTTCCTGCTCCAGTTTATATTGTGGCCGTACATGTTTCCTGTTGTGAAGTGTTGGATGGAGGTTATACGTCATGGGAAACTCACACTCAAGATAATGTCAGCATGTTTGCAAAGAACAAATCTTAAATTTATATATAAGAATAAAAAGATTCTTGGTTTGGCAGAGTCAAAATTTCTCAGACGTGACAGACCCAGAGAATGTGTGTGCGAGACAAAAGTATGCGATGTTTGGATAGCAGCAGTCTGTGTGTGTGTATGTGTGTGTAGAGAGCAATGTGACTGACCAGCAGTGCGTGGCTGCATGACAACTGCAGCAGTGGTGTGTGGGAACAGGCTGACTGTGTCGCGGGTCATGCTCTGCCTCTGGAAGGTGTTGCCCTCGAAATAAACACCATGGATGTCCGCCTCTGTACCTAGCCCAAAGGTGTACCACACAACTTTGTCCCCGGCACATACCTTCAGTCCAGGAAGGTTCCCATACATGAACCCATTCACCGCTAAAATGAAGGGGAGATACAAAAAAATAAAATAAAAATACAGAGACAAGAAAGCAAATATAAACAAAATGCCAGTAACTGCACTCAGATATGACAGTGCTTTGCAAGCTGCAGTCAGTGTCAATATAATACTATTTAAAAGTAAATACAGACAATGAGGCAACTAAGTACACACACCCCCCTCCCACACCCGCAGACACACTGATTACCATGCATCTTATTGCTCTCCTCAAAGGCTTCATCTGCTAGGTCTGTCTCATTGCTGCCAAACACGTTGATATTTTCCATCAAATACCAGTTCAGGTTCTCATCCATGACAGAAAACAGAAGGAACAACTCCTTATCCACGTCCCTCTGCGAAATAGCACACAGACAGTCAAGGTGAAACTAAAGATAAATGCATGTTATCAATATCAATGGAAATGGAAAATGTAATACATTGTTTAGATCTGCTTCACACTTCTTTGCATATCGCTGTTGTCGGGGGAAAACCTTGTATCTCTAAAATGTCAACTTTCCAGGAACTGAGAAAAACAGCTTCGTTTTTAGCTTGACGACCATACATTTCTGAGTTTATCTAATTTGTTTTGAAAAGGTTTCATAAACAAGGGTTGTAGAATTTTCTCAACACACAGAGGAGCATGCAATCCTTCAATTGAAGTTAAAACACACACTGACAATGGTTGTAATTCTTAATAACAGCAGATTCTGAAGATTAATATTAGTTAGAGATAAAAATACACTATTGGCTTCATGGGTTTACAGTTAGCACTAAGTAAACAGCTGTTGTTAAGTAAAATGCAGTACAACTGATATCAATATGTGAAAATCGATATCAATATGAAAAACCAATATGGAGCTGATAATGTAAATCTGTACATTATGGACATATTTCTGCAAATACATTTCTTCTATCTGTAAATTTGATCATGTAAATAGCTTACAATGTACATTTGCATGTCTGGACACATTACTGTAAGTATGTTCTTCATTTTGTGTACATGATAATGTGAGTAATGTGTGTAATCTGTCAGTGTCTGCTTATCAAAGATGTATAACTGTGTTCCCCTCAACATCTCAAGATATTCTTTTGCTACAGTTACTTGCTGCATTATGTTCAGTACCTTGTGTTCTACCCTTATCTATCTTATCTGCAGTGACCCAATTTCCCAACAGGGATCATTACAGTTTCATCTGATCTAATCTAATCTAATCAAACTGGTGCCTTCCTGTAATGAATTTTGTTTTTTTGTTGGTATGTGCACAGAGGAAACCCATTAAAATGCTGTGTATTTTGGCTTTTTCTGCCCGCTCCCTGAGACAGTGAGAAAGAAAGACATTGATGAAGAATAAAATAAAAAGAGAGAGAAAGTGTGCATGAATGCTAACACAGCACCTGGGTTCCGTTCTCCCCCAGGGTGCCTTTCTTGCACACCAGCAGGGGTCCCACTAATCCGGAGTTGGTGTCATGGGTGGGCTCACTGGCGGAGTAGTACAGGTAGGGGATACAGGGAGAGTCTGAGGCAGAGGGACCTTCCAGCACCCGCCACTTATAAATGAAAGTCTCCCCTGGACCCACCTGGGAGCCAGGCTTGTCAACACCTGTCGCACACAAAGCACTACAATTACCAGATCTGCTGCTTCTGTCTGTTCAATCATCTATTCATGTACATGAGATAACATTCAAAAGGATCTTGGCATTTCCTATCACTATGCCTACAGAATCAAAACAGACCAAGGGAAACTGCTAGGCCAACAGATGACAATCAGACTGGAAGGATTTGATAATGCAAAGCACAGTGATTCAGAGCACCAGCTAGCAAAAAGGCTACCTAGATAGAACTGCTATGCTACCAAGAAAGCCCAGTCAATGGGCGTATCTTCATTTGCTTTCAGCTTCTGTTACACAACACTGCCAAAGGGTTGCGGTTTACACTTTATAGCCAAAGACAACTATGTACTGTCTGTCGTTGCTTCAGGTCATTAATGTGATCAGTGATTTAACATGACAGATTAAGTCAAACTTATTTGTACTTGCCAATCTTTGTGTGGTGGTGCTGATTTGAGAAATACATTCAATCACATTGCCTGACTGTTAAAGCCATTGATTTGTAGCATGTATTCTAATGTCTGTTCAATAATGATAATAGTGATAATAGCTGTATTACTCTCGCTACTCTTGTTAATTGTTCTTTTTTATTTTACCATGGCTAACTCAAGAAGCCAATTTGTATTTCTGAACTAGGCTTATGCAGTCAAAGGCTTGGCCTACATTGCCATCAACTTTGCAAATAAGCTCATGTTTTGCAACCACAAATAGAAATGACAATCACTGTAAGATTATTTCAAAATTTCAAATATGAAGTAATTGAGATATTTCATACACAGAAGCAACTGTTTACAGGGAGCCAAATTAGCATTATAGCTTGGGTCTTTGCTGTAATAGCGTTGCTTCATTAGTCCAGCCAACACCAGAGGCAGAGACAGCAGGGTTGACGGGGACATAATCTTCAATGTTGAAGCAATATCCATGCAAAATCATGCCTCTGTCTGTCTGTCTGAATAACGAACCATCTGGAGCCCCCGGCTTAGTTTTATGCATTAAATACAGCTTATTAAATCATCTCCTTGTGATCACTATATGCAAAGTCTTGAATATCTAATAAATAAAATTAAAAGCCAATAGAATTTGACTAATTAGACATGATAGGGTACAAAACCATTTGCTTTGTATAGGGATGTGGATTTGGTGTGTAACTAGAATTTGTGGCAATAGGCCCTTTTCACATCGTCATGGTAACAGCTAAACCGGTGCATTACAACTTCCTGTGGCAAGTTTCTTTTTGCGACTTACTGACAAACCAATCCAACAAAAAAAACAAAATTGTAATGGTTACTAGCACTAGATACATAATGTAACAAATGAAAAATATGGGGCAGGTTGTGGAGCGATATAGTGAAGGACATAGCTGGCAAGAGGAATTAGTAATGCACCGGTTTCTCAATGCAGAAGCACTGAGAACCAGAATGTGAAAAGGGCCTATGCAACTAGCTGCTTTGAAGTGTCTCACCATCATTGTAGCTGCTTCCCTGGAAGTGTTTGTCGTAATGTAGACCATGAGGCTGGATACTGAAGTCCCTATCAGCCTTATTCATGAATGTGACTGTGAGGGTATCTCCTTCCTCAGCCCTCAGGACAGGACCTGGACAGATGTAAGACAAGAGAGTTTGTGAGAGAATTATATGCGAGAGTCAAAACACCAGTGTACTGCCAGAGTGAATATGAGTAACGTAAGAGGGATTACGAGACGTCCCAAAGGAGAGAAAGACACTTGGCGAAAGAGCAGGCCTCACCCAGGATTCCCAAATGTTCTGTATCAGGCGTTGATGGTTTTTTGGTGGTGAAGGTATTATCTGTGTATGCCGTGTATACCACTTTGAAGTAGGTCCCCCCGATCATACCCCCATCTCTGCCAAAAAACACCTCTGATGCACTACATGCATGAAGGAGAGGGGGTTGTGGGTATGGAGGGGGAGGACATGGAGAGTACAGGATGAGTGGAGACAGAAGGAGTGCTGTGGTATGAATTAAAGATTTATTCATGTGGCCTTGATGAGTCAGGGCTGTGGAATTTCATACTACAGTGAAACAGAACAGAACAAACAGCTGGCCAGTCAGAGAGGTTACACTATGTCAGGTCAGGGAACAATAACAAAAAAAACAAACAACTGAATTGCTATCTACACTGTTTACACTAGACACCACAAACCTGACTCACCACAGGAATGACCACCTCATATATAATCAGCCACGTTCAGAGCCAATACACATAGACAAACAACTTTGTTTGGCAATATTGCCAGCCTTAAAGGAATAGTTCAGCCCAAAATGAAAATTGTGTCATTATCTACCCACCCCTACTTCAGTCAAAACCCCACGGAAGTTCGTAGGATCACCAAACACACAGTGTCCCCATAGCTCCATCTCAGCCTCCTCCCAAACTACTGACGTTTTTATAGGTCCAAAAAAAGACATATAATCCATCAAATCCAAGTGTTTTGTAGCTAAACGATTGCACTATGGGTCCAAAAGTCCAGTATTTACCTCATTATCTCCTATAGTTTCCTCTGGCGAAACACTCTGCTTGCTACTGAAGGGTGCACATGCGACCAGAGCATTGTCACTATGGGAAATATAGGAGATAATGAGGTAAATATTGGACTTCTGGACCTACAGTGCAAGTGTTTGACTACAGAACACTTGGATTATGCCGCATGAGCTGTTTGGAGAAATTTGAAGGACATTTTATGCTTTTATTTGAGCATAAAGAGAATAGTTTGGGAGGGAGGCTGAGATGCAACTACAGGGGCTAACTCATTGTGTGTTTGGTGGTCCTACAAACTTCAATGGAGTTTTGTCTGACATCGGGGTGAGTAGATAATGACTCAATTTTCATTTTTGGGTGAATTACTCCGTTAAAATGTATTGCAGTAGGTTGTAGTTTGCAGGATGTCTCTCATAATTTGGCATCAACGTGTCTGCCTACCTGTTGCTCTCAGTAAGGGATACGTTATTGATTAGGTCCATTCCAGATGGGGCATAGTTCCATCGGACCTTCTCTGCTGCCAGGTAGTAATCCCTCATGACACCTCCCTCTGGAGAGGGACTGGCCTGACTGCCACAGGACTTCACTTGATACAAGGCCTGCATCCCAGCTAGGATAGATGAAACACACACACACACACACGCACACACACACACACACGCACACACACACACACACACAACATTATACAACCCATAATTAAACTTTACAGAGGAAATGCTTGTGGTGTAAATCAACCTTAGGAATGCCTAATGGTTGAAAACCAATTGGAATCCCTCAGATTTATTGGCAGGGTATAAAATAATAGTGTGGCAGGGTTCTGTTCTAAAGTTCTGTTCAAAAGTATGATGTGTATAGTAAATAAAACTGTAATGTGCTGTAATGCTGTGATGTATTTTAAAGCCCCAATCCACGATCACTGGTGAGAGCAGGTCTCTTGTGGCTGAGCAAGGAATTACAACAACACAACTGTTTTGGTTTGCTGTTTGCTTTGAGAGCACCCCTCCCCCTGCTGCACCCACTCGTCTCTGAGTCTAATGGCAGAAGGTCTTTCTTGGCTTTGTGAGAGGATGTCAGGACAGGCAGCTATGTAATATTATTTTCATTGTCGTAACCAAACTATACCATTAATTTCTTAGAGGGAAATACATTTATTAGTTGATGCTAAGTGAAGTAACTACGGAAATTGCCAGCCCTGGTTATCCAAAAGCTGTTATGTACAAGCTGTTTGGGCAGTTCCCGTGGCTCCTCGGCTTGCATGTACTTGTTCCTAACCTCTCCCCTCGGCTGCTGTGAAAGCGAAACAAAAACAGAGACAGCTAGGGCGACGATTGGGGCGATGGTGGCGCTGTACAACGGTCGTGGATTGGGCCTTTAAATTAATGTGGGTCATAAAGTGACTTTCCTGTAAAGTTGCAGAGAGAGACAAGATTAACACACTATGGAAAGTCCAGTGTGATGCACAGAGGTAGTATTTCACAAGTGTCAGCATTACTCAAACTGAGCATGTATTGCTCATTCGGTGCAATGCTCAACAGACTTTGGACAGGCCCTAGCTGGAAATAAAACTCAAGGCCTGTTTCAACATGACAAAAGTGACTCTTAGAGCAGAAACACATGACACAGGGCTCATGACTTTAACCTCTTACTAGTGCTCTGACAATAGCAGTGGTGTACCTCACAACAATGCATTCTCCCCTGTCAGCAACTCTCCACAACCATTCAGGTGTCACAGCAAAGAGGGCAAAGGTGACACAGAGGTTAAAGGTGAGATGCCCTACCCTGAAGATGGTCATTAACCTGGCAGGTCAGCAGCCACTTTCCTATTGCCATCGGGACCATCTCGGCTGTAGCAAAAGTGGCTGGGAACAGGCTGAGAACGTCGGTGCGGTGGCCACGGTCCAACAGTGTATTCCCATGGAAATAGGCGGAGTGAATATCAACCTCGTTACCCATGCCAAATAAATGCCAGGCTATAAAGCGGTTCTGGCATAACTCGATTCCAGGCAGGTTACCAAACATGTACCCGTTAATGGCTGTCACACAAAGAAAAACAGAGGGAGAAGTTAGAGGACAGGACAAACAGAGAAAAGATTTAATCTTAATCTTTCTTTTATAGTCTGTGGAGTGAACTAGTGATGTGAAGCCTGATGTGATGTGACTGCATTCTGTGGAAATTTTAAAAGAATTTAAGGATACAGACAGCATTGTTGCAAATGAATCATACAATTCATAGCAATGTACTTTGACAACAGAGATTGAAAATGTAGAGTCATCAGGGGGCAGGGGATAGAAAATGGGAAAGGAAGAAAATTGGGATGAGTATTTTCAATTTTTTAATCTAAATTTGGAATTCAGATTAAAAAATAAACCAATATTCCATAGTACAATGAATAATATCCTTGTGGTTAACCAACTTAATCCATGTACAGTAGCCTTAAGGTCTAAACAATGAGTACGATTTTGAAAAATGTCATCACGCACCATGCATCAGGTTTGACTCCTCAAAGTCAGGGTCTTCCCGGTTGACTCCATCTGGATCAGAGCAGAAGGTCCGAATGTTGTCCTCCAGGTACCAACTCAGGCCTTCATCCACCACGTTGAACATCAGGAACACATCCTGGTCCACATCATTACGCTCTGATTCTAGCACAGCCTCTGGTGTTGTCTGACCCGGGACTGGTTCAGAAATCTGCTTCAGGATGCCTGTGTGCACACAGAAACATGAGGTACTGCAAGCTGTGGGTGAATACTCTACATACTTAGGCAATCATGCACTGATGCAGGCACACTTCAGCTTTGTTTGCCCACTCTCAGCACCCGTGTGCCTGACCGTCCTGAAAGGGGGCTCCCTCTCTGTGTAGTCCTTCTCCCATTTTCTCCCATTTTTTTTTCTAATTGAGGTTTTTGTGGGAGTTCTTCCGTGTTCTCATTGAGGATCTATGGTGAACTACGGTGTGCCACAGGGTTCCGTCCTTGGCCCAATTATATTTTCCATGTACATGTTGCCTCGCAGGAACCCAGTTCATAAATACAGTTTAGGATTTCATTCTTATGCAGATGATAGTCAACTTTACATCTCCATCGAACCTAAAAATGACCTACAAATACAAAACACATAGGCATGCTTATCTCAGTCGAAGGCTGGATGACATCAAATTTCCTTCTACTGAACAAAACAGAGATGCTGATTCTTGGCCCAACAATTTTTCTCTTAATTTTGATGTATCACAGAGGGACTCTGTGATACATCAAAATCATTAAGAATCTTGGTGTCATGTTTGATCCTGACCTTTCATTTGAAATACATATCAACAAAATTACAAAAACTGCCTTTTTTCATCTGCTGAATATAGCTAAAGTATAACCCATTTATTGCCCCATATATACAAATGAGACCTCTGCAATCCCAGGATGCAGGTCTCCTGTCTGTTCTAAGGATAAATGTAGGCAGTAGGGCTTTCTGTTACTGATCACCATCTCTCTGGAATAGTCTCCCAGTAATGATCAGAGATGCTAACTTTGTGGAATATTTTAAAAGCAGGCTTAAAACATATCTGTTGTCTCTAACTTATGACCAAGTCTAGCTGGTTATGTTACAATGACCCACTGATATGATGCCCCTGCCTTTTGAAGTCACTTAGTTGCTGTATTTACATTTTTATTCTTTATTATGCATTATTATATGTGTTTGTACCTACTAGTCTACATGACCATTGTTTTTCTTTTAATTTTGTTATGCCCTTTGAGACATGCTTTGCAATATTGGGCTAAAAACAAATAAAACTTGACTTGTCTTGATCTAAGCGTGCCATTTTCATTCATTGTTTCATAATATGGGTGTGGCTATGGGTGAGACTCTATGATTAACGGCTACATAAATAAATTGCCTTGACATGCACACACAATTTAAGACAGACACAGATGTGAGCCAACAGGGAAAAACAGGCACATTGTGGGGAAGTTTTTTGTTTGTCATAGATTACTGATATTTGCATTCAGAGCTTTAAAAGTGTATATTACATAAGGGGTTGATAAATATTTTGTTTGAATTATTAATTACTGAATAAAAAAAAGTGCATTTTGAGGAAACATTTTCTGATGTTAAATGGATAAGGTTGAGTGAGCCTGGGTTCATGGTATTTGGTCACATATCTTCATACCTTTCTTACAGGTGAGCAGTGCACCTATGAGTCCAGAGGAAATATCCCTAGGAGCTTCAAGGTGAGAATGGTAGACCCAGGTCAGACAGTTGGCATCGCCATCTGTGGGTGCAAATTCTGGCCTGACCTCCCAGCGGTAGGTGTAGCTGCCTCCTGGAGGAACAGAGTCATCCTGCTTCAACTTGGCTGATGTCCCATCTGGATAGAGCGCCCCTGGTGGACAAATGCAAGAAGTCAGAGATTATTTTTTCCTCGGAAGTGTGAAAAGCATTTGGACCTGTCTGTTTTGATGTTAAACTGGTAGACAACAAAAGGGTTATGTGTGTTGTAAAAGAACAATTTTGCCTTTGATTTTTTTATAAGAAACTAAATGTAGCAGAACAATGGAGAACATATTCTACATAAAATATATGATTTAACAAATTTAAATGGCCTTAATAATCACATCCTTGATCAAAGCTATTCAAAATCAAGGTGGTATCCATTTTTTTCTTTGGGTCCTATCTCTTTTAAGCTTTCAACTGCCACGTGTGTAAGTATGTATGTGCTATAAACACATAAATGACCTCACACATAGTGACAGACACTTCTGGATACACCAGTGAACTTTGAGTTCCTCATTTGTCACCTGACATGGCTTAACACAGAATTAGCAGATTTTATCACTTGTTGTTTTGACCCCTGAGAGGCTGTTCTGTACGGTACTGTAAATGTTAGCTGGCCAGTGAGAAGATATCCTCTGTCTGACTGACTCACAGAATGACTTAAATCTCTGAAATAGGGCAGGACACCATTCATAATCTGTTTCAAGGAGGAAACCAAAATTTCAGAGCCTGGAAAATTCCCAGAACAGCAAGCATCTCCCTAATAGGATGGGGGATGGGGAGTATTGCATAACACAGAGTTGCAGAGTGAAGAATACTTAAGACACTAAATCTGCCAGAATAGAATGCCAGTCAATGAAGGTGTGCCAGGTCACTCTTTGTACACGCATCCTTTGCACTGATCTAAAAGATATCTTTGTGTCATTTTTTTATTGGCTTGCAATTTGTTTTTTCCATGTCATCTTGTTTGACCTGGTCAAACAAGTTTTTGATAAAAGACCCGGCTTAAATAGAACACTCCCTTAAAGGAATTTGCTAAGAAAACTGTTTAACTTAAAAACTTAAAGCGATGGTACATTTTGGCAGAGCATTTTCACTTGTTGGAATGTGTATCCCTGTGATCAGTCCACATTGACTTCTTCAGGTATCTGTAGTGATGTTACTCACATGCTTTCATTTTTAAAACACAGTCTTAAATGTCATCATAACTTATCCAAACAATGGTAATGTGATGTGAATTTTGTAATTCACTTTTCTACATTTTGCGTCACATTTTGTCATGATTTATTAGGAGATATCATTTCTAAAACTCTATATCCATTTTGGAAAGAAATCCTTTTAATTCATCATTCGGTATTCTTTAAAATATAATACTACAGCTCCTATAGCTATCATTTTGTATCAGTCGGTGTCACTTTTGTCAGGGGGATATCTCATTTTAGAGCAAAACTCATCCAAATACAAAACTCTTAATGATGTCTCTTTGATGTTGCACGTGTGTGTGTGTGTGTGTGTGTGTGTGTGTATGTGTGTACAGTATGTGTGTTTCTGTGCATATGTATCACTATACCCTCTGAATCCTTCTCATAGAAGACTCCGTGGGGATGCATGGAGTAATTCCTGTTGGCAAAGTTCTTCAGGTGGACCACGATGACATCATCAACCTCAGCCCGCAGTATGGGCCCCAGGAAGCCCAACCATTCAGGTCGGGGGGCCTGGAAACGGTATGTGGCATCTGTGTACTGCCGGAACATCGCCTTCTTATACGAACTGCCGATACGATGGGGTCCTCCCGTCAAGAATACAGATGCATGTCTGAGAACAGATATGGATGGAAGGAAAAGGAGTGAGAGAAGCAGAGAGAGCAGGGGTTAGATGGGAGACAGTAACAGGAGTACTGATGGACGAGGAAGAAAGGGCGTGTGTAGGAGGAGAGTCTGGAGGAGGGAGTAGAGAAAGAGATGTCAGAGTAATTACTGCTATTTTGATGCTATTCAGACTGTTCCCTCATCTCTGTAAGATACTTCTTTGTCCACTATGCACGCATGTTAAGATTTCACAAAAGGCTATTTGTCTCTTTGGGATTTTTTGTTAGATTCACTGTCATTAACGGACTAAATTTCATCTTAAAAAGTACAGAAACTAGGTCATATATCCTGTAATTGTTGCTGTGGTGTTTCAGAACAAATTCCACCTATCTGGTTGCAGCTCTAACAATTAAACATGTCATTATTGTGATTACATGTTGCTACAGGCTAATAACCTGTTACTCGAGCTGTTGCAAACATAATTGTGCTACAGTAAATCCAATTCACAACCAAACCAAAATCTAGAACAGAAAGCATTACATTTACAGGGACCAGCAGCAGATTTTAAGGACAACCTTGCTGACAGTCTGACTTCAGGGTGTTACTGACCACGTGGTCATAGGAATTTAGTGACACACTTCAAAGTATTTGTGCTGTAGCTCCACGCCTCACCCACTAATCATCACCTAAAAGGCATCAGAAAGTAGCCATCCCTGCACCTATGAAACTTTGGGTGCTACAAGGCTTTTCTCAGTGTTTCTGTATGGGTGCTTATTTATTCAGTGGGCTTACTAATGCCTCAGCTGAGTTAATATAGATAGTTAAATGTTATCATTTCACTTTAATAGGTTTGCTATGGCAGGCTGAATGAAGAAAGTAGGTTGCTTGATCCTTCATGTGGTTTTGAAGTAAGATTTCTTGCACATCTCCAATTTGCAAGCTGTGCACCTGTGTGACCATGTCATGCAGCTCAAACCCAGTTATTGTAAAACACTCCATATCTTGGTTCCCCATTGGCTCATATCTATAACTCATCTTTTCCTTAACAGCCACCAACTGGAGGCAGTGAAATCCTCTGCCTATGGATTCAAAAATAATGTCAAATGGGAAAAACAAGTGGACAATGTGATAAAAAATGACTGTTCAGAGTATAGGCTAAAATACTAAGGTTTGAGCACAGCTGATCTTGTGCAGGTGTATAAAACATAGATGCACCTGTGCATCTTTGGAGCATAGCATACCTGTGTGGCATTCCTCGGTGACTATTGGGCAAGCTGAACAGGTAAGTGAAAGTCAGGAAAAAGGCCCAGCTGAATTGCGCAAGGCTGTAACAGTTTGTGTTATGCTTCAAACCTCTCTATTTAAATCTATGGAATAAGGGAGAAGCTGTGCCTCAAATGTGCCTATACACCACCTACAGATATCCTACCTGAAACGGACTGGCACTGAGGCATAGGAAAACATTTAAATTGCTCTATAATTCAGTGACAGTACTAATTAAACGAAAAATTAAAAAATTGAAAAATTAAACATAGCCAAGGAAGCCTGTAACCTCATGAAAGAAGACAGTCAGTCAATATTTGTCACTATGAACTAATCATGCCTCATCATCTTTGAATCTCGGCGTCCACCAGGCTTCCAGCAGTAAAACTATTGGCCATGAAGTATCACTTTCAATATAAACATTTCTGGGTTTGGGAGATGGGATCCCTGGGGTTCCTAACTCTAGTAATAATCACCACAGATCTGTCAGTACACCCCATGCGTGGCTGTGACAGAGTGAATCAAATGGAGTAACTTGGCTCACTTGTAATCAGACTATCTGTCGTGGTCTTTCCTATCTGCATGAAATATTTTCAAATCATTTAAAGTTGACCGTGGCACAAACTCACTCATCATTCGCGACTTCTTGCCCGCTTATGAGGTTTTTTCCACTTGGTGCGTAATCCCAGACGTCCTCAATGATCCCCACATAGTAAACTCTCTCCCTGCGCCCCCCTTCCGCAAGGGGGGAAAGAACAAACAACAAACTCGCCAGCAGCCTTAATGTCCCTGCCATGTCCAAATGATTGTCCCGTTAGATGCAGGGCCGAGTGTCCAGCGGGTTTTGGTTCAAGAGGAACAAAAGGAAACATCCGTTAACTCCCCCATGCAAGCACGTAAACACTGTGCATTACAGCGGGCTGCAGCACTTATGAAACTCTGCTAAGGAAAACAGTCGCGCTATTCAGCATGAGAGCAGTGACGGCGACCGCCTACTGTGGTATCAGACGTGCAGGGATAATACTCACTCTCCTCAGGCTACATATTGTAGGATGTTTATAAAACATAGGCCAATAAATTATGCCATCTGATGATGGTAAAATATGGGCTTAAGCACAGGGGTTGACTGTGCGGCTATCTGTCTGTCTCAAATGCATGTTTTGTTTTGTTTTGCTTTAATTCATTACTTGTTTGTAAAATACCCTTATGCCTAATTGTAAAACTCTCCAGCCAACTTTAAACCCCCTTTAATTCAGTCGACCCAACTTTTAATTAACTGTAGGTCTACCTGGGAAAAAGCACGTACGCACCACCTTGCAGTTAATTTCTCTTGCACACATTTCATAGCTGCATGGCCGTAGGAGGGAGGGGGGGGGGCTAGACAGATTTGACTACTGGGGTCCGGGGGCATGCTCCGCAGGAGGAAAATTTTTGCAATACTCATTTCTAGTAACTTTTAAAAAGGCTGTCTGAAAATAAAGAAAGAATGACTCTGCTAAGCGACAGATCAGACTTTATGTGTTGGTTACAGCAGGCTTTCAGCCAATCTATCTAGTTTCGCCTGTTTCTCATTAATAATAATAGCCTACAATAACAATAATAATAATGTTTTTCTCCAAGCCCTGCTACAACACTGACTGGCTTTAACTTGAAAAGATGTTATTATAAAGTACAAAAAGCCAGCACAGTAGTGCAGCTTTGTTTTTGGCTGCAGTTTGGAGCGCTGCCTTGGCTGCTGTCTGCTCCTCATTGATATGAAGCCCTATCAAGTCTATTTCTTGTGGCGCACTTTTTTATGGAGATAGCCTACTTCATTCAACTTCATTACACATTGCATGAAGTCAAAGGCTTTTCAAAATAAAAGTCCTGCGGTTGATTTTTCAATGCAGAGGCAAAATAACACAATGTCGTGGTTTATTTTTGGAGGGGGACATTTTAAGCATCTTTTAATATTGGAGGGGACATGCCCCCCTGTCCCCCGTCCACCGTCCTCTGAGCCGGGCTCTCTTTGAAAGTCATAGACTCTTTTTTGTGATGCGCAGTGCTTAGGGGAATTACGGTATGCACTCTTCGGGCTGCGCAGAGCCCTGCATAAGGGAAATACCAGGCAGTACGGTAGACGTTACACAGGCAGACATGAGCCAGGCCAGCTCTGGTCTGTGTTGGTGATAATATAATACTTTCATGGTTGGTGCGTGGTACACTCCCATGCTAGGAAGTAGTTTGGTGATTTTCTAACTGCAATGGCTAAATCAACGCATGAATTAAATGTTTTGTTCAGCGATTCTCTTAGTTACAACAACACTGTTCTACTACAGCACTTTGGTATGAACAGGTAGAGTTAAGTCAACGTAGTTTCGTACCCACCTCCACCCAAGCACCTATAGGAATCCTATCACACCTGTTACAGGGCAGGGTGGCTGTGAATACCTCACTCTACCTGAAGCCTTGTGTCATTTTCCTTACATCAGAGGAGTCAGGGCGACACCTGCTGACCGACTGCCTGCAGTACAAGTGAAGAGACCAAGCGGGGTAAATTGATGGGCTCTGCCTTTACTGTACAAATTCAGGACACCCTAACTAGATGACACCTAAAGAAGGCACCTACAACTACCATTAATATAGGCTCTATGGGATTCCTCTTCACTTGGTTTGGGGGATGGGATTGTTGAGGTTCCTAATTCTAATAATCACCATATATCTGTCAATACACTCTGCACTCCATGTGCAGCAGTGATACAGTGCTAAACAAGTATACTGAGTAGCTCAGTTTACACTACCTGTGCTGTGGGATTTCAGGCAAATGAGGTAGGGCCTAAAGCAGGGAGGGACATCACTTGTTTAATGCAAAATATGTATCTGCAGACTGATGCATCACCATCTCAGCAGACTGGGTCGGCTACATGCTCTGAGGGCTGCTGACTGAAAAAAGTCTCCCATTGTATTGCATTGTATTGTATTGTATTGTATTGTATTGTATTGTATTATAGGCTATACTACTAGTAGGTCACCAAGTTCAACTTAACCCAGTGAAGCCCTAGGCGCAAGGATTTAGTGTGTTCTCTTTTGTGTTGTAGGAAAATAGTCCCCCTGAAATTCCAAGTGCATAGGAAAAAAAACATTATTGCACACACAGGATCATCTGCGACTTAATTTATTTTCAGTCAATGATTCACAGACTGAAAATAAATCAATGCAGAGGTGATCTTGTGTATGTGTGAATTAACTTTTTTCTATGTACTCAAGAGGGTGGAGAATCTTAGAAATTCCACTTGACTTTTGCTGTGTGATTTCCACATAGTTTACTTCAAAGGTTAGACTAATGATTGGTAGCTCAGTTGGATCTAGAAATTACAGATTCACATGCCAACCTCATGTAGGTTAGTGGCTGTATAATATTTGTGCTTATAAATGTTACCTTATATGACAACATGGCAAAAGAGAGTCTGTAATGGACCGGTTGGGAAGATTAAATTGAAAATGAGGTCCAATACAGGTTTACTGTTTACCTAGATAACATTTGAATCTATAATGTATATTTGAATATATAATCTATAATTTTCTGTTTCTTATGCAGTCAAACAAATTTATAAAATTCATAAAAGTGGTTTGAATAGTGTCAATGGGCATGAAAATCCACATGCTTCCACCAAGCCCCTATAAAAGGTTAGCACACTTACTATAGTAGCCTATAGATAACATTTTCTGTAATTAGACTGGTTCTACTGCAGCCTCCAGTTTACATTTACATTTAGGCATTTAGTTGAAGCCCTATCCAGAGCAGCCTGCAATAAGTAGATAGGGAAATTAACCTGTGATGTTTCAGGTATGGGACAGTCTATTGAACCTCTAGGCAACACTTCTAATCTGTTACCTTGCAACTCTGTTGACTATAATAGAGCACGGCTTATACAGCTATATGCACATAGCTACTCATCTTATCCACTAAGCTTGCTAATTTGTCTGGTTTTAATGCTGGCAATTTGACATGAATAAGTACTCTGCCCAAGTAGGCTACCTATCCATGTCTCTTATGAAGTTTTGAGAACTCAGTTTTTGAGAACTGAAACTGAAATTGTAGTCAACTTCTTTGAAAGGCTGGGTATAACTTACAGGTAAAAGTTTGTACCTGTCAGATATCAAAGAAAATGGAAATTGAACATCCAAAAACTGCATTTAACATTTGTGAATATTTTAAAGAATTTACTATAGTGAATACATATAAGGTTATAATATATTCAGTTCCAAATGGTGTATTTTTTATTTTTTTTTAAATATCCCCAAACTCTATACAAATGAACTCAAATTCAATATCTGTTGGAATGCACAATAACTGTCCCTCTGTAATAGCTGCACAATAGTACCTTCTAGTGGCTGGCATGGGCTTCCCTTAGGGCAAGACAAATACAATGCACTCTTTTTACTTTATTTTAGGCACATATTAAAAAGAAGGCCTAGATATACAACACTTTTGAATCTGGATTGATATAATTTTATATGTACTATTTGCATATAAAATCTTAAGTGAAGTGGTTATTCTCACTATTAGGTGCCAATGACCCAGTCCATAGTTCAGTTCAGTGTCGTGCACGTCTCTTGCATTGCGAGACCGCGCTCCCCTCACAGTGAACGCGCACTGCTTATCCACTGCTGCGACCCGCTGCCTGCAACCAGCTACTACAGACATGGCTGCCTTCAGTAAGATACCGCACAACTGCTACGAGATAGGTCATACCTGGAGCCCGTCGTGTGTGCAATCTGCTCTGGACGTAACCAGGGGGGCTCTGGAGGTCTCCTTTAAAATATACGCACCACTTTATCTGGTAAGTTATACAATTTGACCCCCCATAATGGGCTGAGAAGACGCCGAAGCTAACGTTAGCTAGGTTAACCAAGTAACGCTAACTAGATAACGTTACCAGTGAACGTCGCAAATATTAGCGGTTATATAGCGTTACACTGGGGGTCGAAGTTCAAGTTCATGCACATACGCAATGTCACTGACAAAAGCCTTGTTTTTAACACACAACTTAACCATGCTACTGCATATACGGCTAAATAACATTAGCTAACCTGGGAAAACATTAGGAATGCAAATTGAACTCAAGACTAACGTTAGGCTCGCCAGTCTGACTTGGTGAAATTAGCAGTGCCAAACACGGAGCTAGTCAAGTTCCGGCTGCTTTTTTGCTGCTAAGCTTGAGTGCCTGCATTCTGAATGAAATGTCATCTGAATGAATTGACTGTCTACCACCAGTTCTGTCAAGACACCATAACTTCAGACACATACGGCATGTCTAAACCAAGGCACAGGCGATTGGTCTAGACATGGCTTAGAAGAGGCTATTTGCAGACACGGGTGTGGGCCATGTCGGAGGTTGGTGTTGTAGCAGGGATGGGACCATAAACTCATCATAAACTCATCATAAACTCAATTCGCACTGGCAGCATTCTCAGGACTGTTCAAGTCATTATGTGCTCAAAGGTCCTGAGTTTGTCTCTGCCTCCCAACTATTTGTGCATTGCAGATAGCAGCCATCCTAAGAAGAAGGAAGAAGGACTACTATCTAAAACGGCTTCTCCCTGAGATCCTACGGTCTTCCTCTTTCCTCACTGCCAATGGAGGTCTCTACATTGTTTTCTTCTGCATTCTCAGGTAAGCAGCTGCTACATTATGTCACACAGATACACACATACAGGACTTAGTTTTGAAGTTTCTGTTGAGACTGACAAATATCGGTTCATTCACTTTTTGGTTCTGTCCCTCATAACTTTAAATATTGAGGTGAATAATGTCATATTTGTTATTCCATGCTGTTCCATTGACAACGAGTTGCAATAGATTTAAAGGTAACAGTGTCTGGGTTGATGCTTTTGTGGATCAATGTACATCTTCTTGGTTGGAACTGAATGAACTATTGAAATATGAAGCATATTTGAATGTAATATTTCAAACCAACAATGTGTGAGCCCATAAACTAAGTCTCTGTTCAATGTCAAGGTTTAGGCAATGTTATATCACAGGTTAGAGTCTAGGCTTTGCTCATGCTTAAAAACATTGAACGAACCATAAGACCAATATCTGCATATTCTTCAATTAAGTAATTCCCCTTTTTTAATTCAAGAAAATTGAGAGAAATGATGCTGTGTATTTCCACCCTCAGGAAACTATTTGGAGGGTTCTACTCCTGGTCACCTGGGTTTGGTGCAGCGCTGCCTGCCTCCTATATCGCCATCCTCATAGAGCGCAAGAGCAGGTGAGAGTCCTGTCTGTTTCCCTGTCTGTTTCCCTTTCTTTCTTCTTCCATCCTCTCTTCTCTGCACTCTATTTGCCAAGTGATGGCACTGCACAACATGGCACATGCTTTTTTGGCCCTGGTGTTGGATGCTGTTGGATACATCTCGGGGTAATTAGCATTGCCCTGGTGTTTTATCTGCATCCTCAATACATTAAGCATCTTTGTCTCTCCCTTTCTCCCCACTCCCAGGAGAGGGCTGCTGACGATATACATGACAAACCTGGTAAGAGCTGCTCTGTTCACTTATCCATTATTTTGCTAGTTCATACAGATCCCTGTTTCTGTCTCAATGTACCTGTGTAATCTTGTTGTCAGGCCACTGAGACCTTGTTCCGCATGGCAGTGACACGAGGCATCGTCAACCCCCTCAAACACGGCGAGGTATGAAGAAAAGGGAGGAGTGGGGAGGTGAAATAGATGGGAGCTACTTAGTGGGAGACTATTACAGTAATGTATGGGGGCTATATAAAGAATGTCAGTGTACATCATGGATGTGATTGCTTACCTGGGGCCTGTCTCACGAAGCAAGTGCAACATAGTCAGGCTATCTTAGCGTTAGCTGGCTTCACAAAACCTAACATTGGCAATCCCAGATAACTGGTCTCACGTAGCTGGTTATCAACTGGCTCTATCAACCCTGGATTTACCTATCCAGCTATAAGCGCGTTCACATGAAAGAGGCAGGGTTTGTAACGAATAGCCAATCACATGCAACACGGACAGACCCAGAGCAGTGCATTTAATATGAGATAAGATGAAACCATTGACATCCGTGGGGAAATTAGGTAATTGCAGCGGCAAACGTAGTATGATTCAGCGGGGAAAAGAAAATATAATATAAGCACACAACTAGAATATAAAAAGACGCAATGCGCTATAAATAATTGAGGGATTGTGTAAACATGCTGCCAACAATTTCAACATGCAGCAGATTGTAAAAGTGCTTATGGGAAAGAAATGGATAACCTTCGTGTCCTCTCAAGAAGAACAAAGTGTTATAATGGATAAGTATGAGCAATACCAAAACATATAACAGTGAAAAGTAACAGTGTTGCCAAGGCTAGGAGGACTGCTGGAGGAAAATTGCAAATAGTGTAAATGTGTAAATTCTTATCACTGCCCATGTTTAAGACACAGTTTTCTTCTCATTGATATATTGTGTCATCACATTGAGTCTGTGAAAAGATTGTATATTCACAAAGTCGCCCTCATTTTGCCCAGGGCTGCAGTGATGGAATATGAGTTCAGTTGTTGCAAAAGAATTTCGCCACACTTGGTATGCAACAGTAGGCCTAAATTTAATTCACTATTGATAACTATGGTCAACTAATGTGAGCTACCTGCTACTTGTTGGAAGCCCTCTTTTATAGCCAGAGTGGGCCAATGGCCTGGAAATGCTACAAACATTTATTATATCAAGTGTTATAAATCACGGAATAATCTCACAGAAAGCAAAGTGGTTCTACCGGTCTGTAAACACAGTCGTCCTGCTAACGGCCCTAATTACTATCTGTTAATTCAACAGTTTCCCCCTGTACAATTCTTTTTTTACTGGTCAGAATTAAATGTTTCTTTTCATATCGGGATCCTGTACGAATGGTGACTTCATTTTTCCAGAGAGCTGATTGGTGAGGAGGCGGGCCTTTTATACTTTCTGATCCCATAGCCTGAACTGAACCTGCAGGTTAGCCGTGCAGCATAGGTTACCATGGTGATCTACCCCGGTTAAAAGTGAGCCGCTGTTGTGTGACTGAAAAGCCAAGGTTAAGCTCAAATTTAGCTTGTTAACCTACTAAGCTTGCTTAGTGAGACAGGCTCCTGCTGGGGAGGCAAATGAGTTACAAGGCTAGATGTTTGTTGTCCTGATGCCCTCTTTTCTGTTTCTGCTCCTTATTAGGTGCTCTTGTTCTGCATAACTGCATCGCTCTACATGTTCTTCTTCAGGTCGGTGCGGCACAGAGGGCAGATCATTGTGGAGAAATGTCGAATTTGGTCATTTTGTTTAATTATTAAAAGCCACCAAATGTTAAAAGCACCAGCTAGTTTGTCTTCAAATGGGTTTTGTTTTATAGGTGTAAAGATGGTCTCAAAGGCTTTGCATTCTCTGCATTAAAGTAAGTTATTCACTTTACCACTGATGCTACGCTAGGGCTGGGCGATATATTGTATAATATTGATATCGTGATATGAGACTAGATATCGTCTGGGATTTTGGTCATCGTAATATTGTGAAATAACTTCAATGTTACTTCTTCCTGGTCTTAAATGCTGTGTTAAAGTAAAGTGATAACATTTTCTGAACTTATTAGCCTGTCATTACTAGTTTTGTTGTGTGTAAGTGTCTTCTGAAAGCACAAATACTCATCCCCAAAATATCTTCACATTATCGATATCGATGTATTCGGTCTAAAATATTGTGATATTTGATTTTGTCAGTATCGCCCAGCCGTATGCTACGCTCAAGGCATTTCAGAGAGGTTACTGACATTGTCGTGGTGGAGCTTACAGAACTGTCCTGCGTTTTCCTCCCCAGGTTCATTGTCGGGAAGGAAGAGATTCCCACTCACTCAGTCATGGCAGAGCAAAGCTACCCTAAGCCCCCAGAGAGGACGGCTGCTATAGAGACCGAGGAGTCACAGGGGTCACCCGAAAGCCCCGGCTCCAGGAGGAAAACCCTGCTTGCCTTCACCAGAGGGCTGCTAGAATCAGTGTGAGAGATTACACACCTTTACACAGAGACACACATTTTCATTGGCTTGTGTACACACATGTAATGTGCCTCGCATTGACTTTTTTTTTTCTTTTTAATCCAGATGCAAACATGGTCCCAGACATAGATGTTGTAAACATTACCAGGACAACTGCATTTCCTACTGTGTCAAAGTAAGAGCCTTTTTCACCCATGATATTACGTTTTTCGTGACTGTTCTCATTCATATGATGTTTTTCCATGATGTTTCATGTTGTCATTAGTAAAAAAAAAAAATTGCAATGTCCAGGGTTTCGTCAGGATGTTCAGTGTGGGCTACCTGATTCAGTGTTGCCTTAAAGTGCCCTCAGCGTTCAGGCAGTTGTTCTCCAAACCCTCCCGGCTCCCCTTTCTCTTCTGCAGCAAGGAGAACTTCCAGCTAGGGGCCTTCCTAGGCTCCTTCGTCAGCATCTACAAGGTACCTTTCTCACTCTCACTGTGTTTGTCTGTTACATGTCTTTATCTTCTAATGTATAGTATGCCATATTTATTGCCAGGCTTAACTTTAATCTTTCCCGCTCCTGTAAACACAAACTTGATTTATAATCTGTCTCCTTTATCTGATCTTTCTCACAGTTTTACAGCTATATTCTCTAACATTTCCCATCTTTTTCCACCTGTCTCTCGTACCTCTTGAATTGTCATGTGAATACTGTATGTGTCTTTTTCAAATGCATTTCTCCTTCACTCAGGGAACAAGCTGCTTCCTGCGTTGGGTGCGTAACCTTGACGATGAGCTCCATGCACTCATAGCTGGTAAGACAGCATTGTGTTAACTGTCCAATTAAATTCTTTGAGAACAGTCCTCCGACGAATTTGGGATGTCTCAGCTGATTTATTCTCATCGTGCCCTTTTTCTCTCTCTCTTTGTCTCCTGTGCTCCTGAAGGTTTCCTGGCTGGTCTCTCGATGTTCTTCTACAAAAGCACATCAATATCCATGTACCTCTTCTCTAAGCTGGTGGAGGTAAGAAATGTTTTTTTTTCTTAAAGGCTGGTGTTTTTTAATGCGTTGCTTACCGTCAACAAATCCTATGAATCCTATGTTTTACCAGCAAGTCTCGTCCATGTAGCCGGTGCCTAATGCAGCCATGCCCCAGCAGCCATAGAACTCCATTGTATTAAAAAAATGGTTAAAAACACGTCAAAGAGCCATGCCGTTGCTCTGGGCAACATATTTCATCACCGCGATGCACCGGGCCAGCCGAGTTTTTCCTCAACTTAATAAGCCGGCTGTAAAGACGTTTGCGATCTCAGGAAAGTAGTTCCGTAGCACCGAAAATAGTCCCCGGCGTAATGAAGAATTTGTTCCCATTTGAATTTGATTTGGTAATAACTACAACAGCCTGACTTTTCGTGGTAACAGTTAGCAATTTTTAAAATTGAAACTGTGTCTGAGCTGTATTTCAAGGTTTTTAGCTTACAATTGGAGCCGATGACTTCCGGGTTGACGGCTAAAAACGCTACGTGGGAAGTCAGAAAGTAACGGGAGTAGAGCAAACGCATTGTTGATTTTGTTATTTTCATAGGATTTGTTGACGGTAAGCAATGCATTAAAAAACACCAGCCTTATCCTTTAAGACAGATTTTTACTGTTGCATCCCAGAAACCTCTGCAACTAATCCCATAAAAATCGCGTTGTCAAGAAACTATCCACACCAAATGTACTTTTGGTTCAAGAGGATGGGACAAAAAAGTAATTACTGAATATCCTACAACATGGTATTCCTCACTCAACATGTTGGAAAAATTGCTGATCCATATTTCCATCCATACCAGATATATCACTTAGTGCCTCTGATCTAGAGGGGATTGAGAAGCCTGCAGAAATAGCCACAAAGACTCTTTAATACCCCAGGCTGATCAGCTCAGCTTGGGGAACATTTAACTTAAATGTATTCTGGATATGGCCAAGTTCTCCGAACAGTTGGTACAGTGCCTCTATGTACTGTAAGCGCGCCAGGATGCATTATTTAAAAATGACGCATTAAGTGTCTCTCTTCCTTAATTTACGGTACAGACCTGCTCTGATGGATCATAAAGTGAAAACAGCCAAGATGCATTTAAGCTGGCAGGCCAGTCACGTCTTCTCACCACCACTGTGCCAGACACCCCATATGTCTGATGACAACAATGATGAGGAGGATGAGATTTTGGGTGGGGGGGCAGTAAAAATTTAGCATTTTACAAGCAATTGTACAATGGTATTTTGCAGTCTATGTAAAAGCTTTCCTCACCCACTGTTTTACTTTTTAATTATTGTTCAGCTGATAATATTTCTTTGCATTATGTCAAGAGTTTAATGCTGCAGGAGACACATTGGTTAATGGATTTCAGTATATTTTTGTTTTAGAAAGGATGATCTCCTTATCAAGATTTGTAAATAATTTGTAATAAGGTAATTATATTTCATAGATCATCCTTTCACAGAAATATAATGAAATCCATTAATCATTATGTGACACTGAAGCGCAAAGTGGTGAACACAGCTCACCCAAATGGGGGTGTACCCTGGGTGTACCCCTTCCAGAAAACTATTTAATATTTAACTAGTTATTGTGGAAACTCTATTGCAGATTTAAGTAATCTGCCTAACTCTCTGGGTCGGCCAGTTACCTTTTTAACAGCCTGTTTGATACCTGTCTTTTTTCAGACCATGTACTTCAAAGGCATTGAGGCCGGCCGGTTCCCTTACTTTCCTCATGCAGATACAGTCATATATGCCATCTCTACTGCCATCTGTTTTCAAGCTGTAAGTAGCACAAACACACACACACACACACACACGCTCACACACATAATTATGTTTCATACTCATGACTTTTAGCTTAGTATGGATATAGTGTATTACTCCTCACCTTACAGGCTGTGATGGAAGTGCAGAACCTCAGGCCTTCATACTGGAAGTTCCTCCTGCGGTTAACTAAGGGCAGGTATGGTAGAACCTTTTTTTATGGATGTGTGGATGGATGGTGTGAAATCTGTTTGTTTGAGGATTAGTAGTAATGGTTTTTTTCGCATCATAGTGAACAGTTTTATTTTAAAATTATATTTATTTCAGAGAAAAGTGTTGCCTTATTTATTTTGTTCAGTATTCAGATGACATTGATTTTTACATTCTCTAAAATGTTACTATTTTGTAAGTAAAGGGCTCAAGATGGCCAAAAACTTCAATGATATTCAACAGTGAGATTTACTAACAATTAACAATTTTCTCTCAGTAGGACTTGCGTTTTTCAAAATGGTAGCGATATCATTTTATCAATTCCTTTCTCCACCCGTAGGTTTGCTCTGATGAACCGACTTGTGCTAGATGTGTTTGGGACCCAGGCCTCCAGGGACTTTAAGGGCTTTATGCCCAAACTGGACGCCCATTACACCAGCCGAACAGTGATTCCACCAGGAGCTGACATCCAGCTGGGTTGATGTGGGACCGGGCTCAGGGATCAGAGGGGCGGCGGGGGGGGAGCAGGGGGGTTGGACCCAGTCCCAGTCTCACCACCCCCCTCGGCTCCAGGGTTACCTCGATAAGAAATGGACAGCTTGGCTCTTCTTATGGACCGGCTTAAAGATGTTTTTAAAAAGGTGTTATAGCAGCTCAGAAATGGTGATGTTGTGTGATGAATGGGAGGCCGTAATGGGTCAAGATGTTTCCAAAGCAGGCTGTCTTGAGTGTCGTCTGGTGTGCCTTGCACATGCACACTTACAAATTGTGGCTGAACGTATACAGGTAACTGCTAAAATAAATGAAATACCCAAGTTCATGAAAAATGCCAAGTATATTAAAAGCAGGTGAGATGCATTTCTAAATCCTTCTCACACCCTTAAGAAGGCACGGCAAATACCAATAATTACAAAGCCATCTGAGTAATCAAAATTACCCGATGATTCATTTGTATTTTGAGCTGCATTTTGCAGGATGACATAAATCTACAAGGCACATGTAGTAGTAGTAGTAGTAGTAGTAGTAGAAATATTAAGCTTAATTTATACAGCAGTTTTAAAAGCAGCAGTTACAAAGTGTTTAACAAAAAGGCACAAAAAATAAATGAAGCAAAATATATAAAAAAATATATTAAAATAATTTCAGTATAAAACATGCAAATCAAATTCTGGTCTTTTTGTACAAATATGTATTGAGAAAAAAAATATGTGACAAGGATTTAGTGAAGTAGAAAAATAAGACTTCAGTTATGACAACAGCATTCCTTTAATGGTAATGTTTCTTTATTTTGCAAGTTACCTGTAGGTTGGTTGGTAGTTGACACGCGCGGCTTAGTCTTTGAGGTTGTTGTAATTACCTTCTTTTCGGAGGGTGAAATTCACTAACTCTGACCAATATTCATAAATCCTTTTAGAATAAGAATAGTGATCTAAGGTACCTGACTTTCACTCTGACTTAAGGGGAGCAATAGCTTGAGATCAGTACTCCCTGAACATTTTTCAATATGGACTTTTCCCATGAGAGAATGGGTGCAGAACTGATGAAATATATAATTATGTAGCCTTATTAAAAATTTGATTCCGTAGTAGACGATGAGAAATGATGATCAGTTTGTGCTGCTTATGGTACCGTTGGGGATTGTGATTCCAGATATGCACAGTCAAGCACAGAGGTGGAAAGTAACTACTTTTTACTAGTTACAATGCTTGATTTTTTTTTTTAACTACATTACTGGGTATTTTAAGTATTTTTTTCCAAATATCTACCATTACTTTGATTTGTGTTTTACTTTTAGACATGACAGTAATAAGAACAATGAGATTTGTCATTTTAGTTAAACGGTCAATCTGGGTTTTACTTTTCTTAACAGATATTTTTAGGTAGGTAAAAGGAACCATCCCCACATCTTTGACTGCTATGATAATGACTCATCAAAGTATTTGCAAGGACCACGCAACCACGGTCGTTAATTAGCTAGTTAATTTTGGGGAAAGGTATTGAAACTTGAACAAAATGATTTGTGTTTCCATTGACAGGCCACTAATTTACCATTGTTAAGAATGTGCATTATATATGAGCTACGGCATTGGAAAACCCAGACAACAGAGAACCAAGACTTACATTTTTTTACTGATGCACAGGATGGAACTGCTCAACTGACAGTGCAAGGAAGACTAAATTTGAGGCTTCATAGAATTCATAATCTGAACTTTTATTTCCAGATGATCTTCAAAATCAAAGCACTTAACCAGACAATATATTGTCCCTAAAAGTCATACTGTCACCATCATCTTCCTCCATCTTTTCCAATTCATTCTCTGTGGAGTTTTACATCTATTTGACTTAACAGATTTCAGAATGGGAGAAATGTCTTTCTTTCCCCTGAATATCCACTAATACAGACCAAACTCTTCTCAGCCACTGGAATAATATGTTTACATGCCTAAACACAGTTTTGAAAGGAAAACATGGTCGGTTCACATGAGCTTATAAAAGCTTAGTTATTGTATTAGCTGTGCGCAATGTGCATAAAATAAATGTTCATTGCTACTACTCCAATATACACTGTACATTGATTGATCCAGCTTTGAATTACATGTTTTACTGCCTAGGCAATAAACAGTAAATGTGGGTCTGGAGTTAATGAAATAATGATAATTTAAAAAAAAACCTGCTCATCTCAACCATGGGTATTTCCCATGGATAATGTAAAATGGAATTGCTTAGCTCATGCAGTACACTACTGAGTGTCCTGTCAGGTTTTTAAGTGGACCATTAATGAAAACTTTATTCCAGGCACTTGTGAGATTATTGCAGATAGTTGGCTTATAAAGTAGTTTAATTCTACATCTTGGCACATAGCCCTTATCTCTGGCGGTTATGTTTAAATGGCAGTTTACTTATTTCAAAATTGGCATCCAATTCTCCAACCCAGCTTTAGACACACCTGACCTCCACACCCTTTAAAGGGGAAGCCATGATTGTGAAAAACACCATGTGACAGAATGCTTGTTTAGATTGGTGCAGAGATGTTTTAAATGAAGCGATATATTAACTAAATATATCATAGAGAATTATAATCAGAACTACAGATATAACTGGATGCAAATGTTGGCAATTTATGTAAAAATGGTATATTGACTTTATATTAAAATATTTTGTTGAATCTTGGTGCGTGCCTCAATGTTTTTCTTATTTTGCTTATCACTTTCTTTTCTGGTGTAGATCTGATTGTAAGATGGCTGGGTTTTGCTTATTAATGCCAATGAGCAGAGGTTTTGTTTTGGGGTTTTTTCACACAGACACTCTGCTTGTTCACACACCCACTTTGTATTGGAATTCTTTATTAGCAACAGTTCTGCATGATTCAGGGCCTCAACATAGGAAATATTTGGTGTTTCATTTGATTTTTCAACAATGTTATGTTTTTACTGTTTCACAAGGAAAATTCTGCAAATATTTCTGGCAGAATGAAAATGTTTTCATTTACTTTGGGAGATGAAGTGTGTCTGAACTAAAGAAGACATTCTCTATCAACTCATAGATATTCCCTTACCATGGATTGTCCTTTGCTGAGGTTAACACCATGAGGGATACATCTACAGAGGCATTATGTGTGTAACTGGATCTGTATATTTGAAGTTACCTTTGCAAAACTAGAAAGCAGTTTAACAGTCAGTTCACTTGATGCACAACAATACAGTTGAACTGTGTATGTGATGCTCATATGAAGAAGCTGAGGTGTATGAGGCTGTAAATCCAGGCGCGCCCTGGCTGATGCCCTGCTGATGTAATGTGGTGCTGTGGATTTGTAGCCATATCCACTACCAGTTTACTCAGGGAGTTGGGGATTTGTGGTCGGGGCTTATGTCAGAACATAAAGACCGCTTCAGAAACAACAACAAAAAGCAACCAGTGCCAAAAACAAGAACCTTGAAGAACCTTGCCGAAAAGAAGAGGCACCAGTTGGGGCCCAAAATATGGAGATCCAGCTCCCGGTGAGGGATCTTTAATTTATAAGCCAGGAGCGGGTGATCATACACTGTCCACAGCTCCTGGTATGATTTGTTTTACATCTATTGTTCGCTGAGGCAGTGTGGTTTCTGATCTGCTGAGTGGGCTGTTTCTAGCTGGCAGGGTCAGCTGTCTCTTCAGCCTGTGATTGTTGGTACAGTGCGGTTTCTGAACTGCTGAGTGGGCTGTTTGGGTGAGCCGTCCAATTAGCCTGTTGTTGTTGAAATTGATAATGTGGCTGGAAATTATTGGGTGAGACGGTGTGGGATAAGTGTAGAGATGGACTGTGTAACTCCAGTGTAGGTCTTACCAGTGTGTGTGTGTGTGTGTCTGTGTGGAGGGGAAGGGGTGGGGGGTACATTTGACTTTATAGTGTAAAGTGCAGTGGAAGTAGATCGATAATAGATAATTTAGGGATGATAGAGATGGTGATTAACACCATTTCAATGTATTAATATAGTATATATATATATAAATATAGTAGCAAAAGACCACATTAAGCACAAGAACGCATTGAGAAAGAGTTTTTCAGCATCAAAAGCTGTACATTTTATTATAATAATAATTAACACTCATCTACATAGACTAAAAATGAATCAAGTTTGTGCTTTACAGGGCTGCAATGTCTGCAATATGTCGATGGAGGGCAGCAATGTGCTCAGGATGTTTGTAGTTTAGGATACAAGAAGAAAGTCCAGACCGGAAGTGAACCTTGTATCTTTGTCAAGCAGAAAGAAAGTTTTAGCAAAATCACTTCTGGTTTTGTGATGCAGCTTTCAAAATAAACGCCTGTAACTTGCCAAGTAGGCTAATATTTTAAGTATTGGTATAAAATGCAACAAAAATAATATCATAATAGCCTACTCAAGAAACGTCTAGTTTGAGTTTAGAATGAAAATAGAACTGTAGAATGGATATAACATGGATTGTATTATTATTTCCTGACTAAGGCCCTTACAAAAAGGCAAAGGCTAAATTAAGAGCTCCTGTGAAGCATGGATACAGGCTATAGGACAGCGATATAAAAGTGACTCAAAGCAGATTCCTGACATTAAGCAATTTGACTTATTTTGTGTTTGCCTTGATGAGTGTCACTCTGTAAGCTACATCTGCCTATCCCAACGTTGAATAACATTTGTAATATCCTCTTCGATCCAAACGGTCCTATTTTGTCCTTTATTCTTCATATTTAATTTTGCTTTACAATCTACAAGCCCTACCTGAATTTGAATGAGGGCCTCGATTTGGACATGAGTTTCATTTGTATCAAGTGACAATGTTAGGAACCATATTTTGTAAAAGTGACAATTTCGTAAAAGTATAGAAGCCTTGACAAGTATTCTTCTAATAGACTAATGTTTTATGGCCTTGTAGAAGTAGCAGGAATGTGGAGACGGACAACTTCTCTCGTTGACTACACCAACTCGTGTGTCATTTATTTTTAACCCACAGAGCAAGACAATTTACCTCGCGCTCAAAAACAAAACATTACGTCGAGCTGACGTCAGACTCAGAAAACCAGACTTTATTAAAGGGACGTGCACAGCCTAATGTTTAACAGTGCTTGGCTTTAACGGGCTGACCCGGGTTCAATCCTCATCCGCAAACATCGTCTCTGCAGAAGTGTTCATGAGCAAGACTGAATCCCTACCATTCACCAGCGGTGCCGTAGAACTTTTATTTTGAAAATAGGAACCGGAAGTAGTAAGGAGCCGGTACTAGCTTGACCCCGATGTTTTTTTGGTTGTTAACTCTGGGCACCACACGTCAGGCCTGCTAACATTAGTTACTAGTTACCTACCCAGGCGACTAATGGTTTAAAGGTTAATACGCACGCATGGGGGGCAAGAATAAACAGCGAACTAAAGGAAATGTTCGGGTAAGTGCCAATTTATGTACATTGTTTATGAGCTAACTAACGTGGGTTCAAGCTAACGTAAACTTCAGCTTACGTGTGGCTTGCTGTTACAGCTGTTTCATAACTACTTTTCCGATTTGATGAGTGTTGAGTCATAGACCAAAACATCGCACATTTCCGTCCTTCTACTAGCCGTCCAGCAGCGGCCGAGCTGCCGAGCTGCTGGCCCGGGAGAGCGGTGTGGTCCCGGGGTTCGTTGGCTTCGGTTCCTCGGTCACTCCAGAGCTGGGGTACGTCCCCGCTGTCCACGGCGCGGAGGAGATAGACAGCCTAGTGGATGCTGATTTCCGCCTGGTCCTCAGGAAACTGTCCAAAAGGGACGCTGTCACCAGACTGAAGGTGAGCTTAACTCCTCATATAATACTTAATAGAATACCTCCATGCTTAACTGCCTTAAGGAGTACTCCAGGTTAGTCCAGGTGTGTGTTCAGCTAGAATCGCTCTTTCACTTTCACCCAAAACAGGGTCAAAATGATCCTGTGCGCTGGTTGTTTCTGCTTTTATTTTCTCAAAAAATATTTTATGATATTCCATGTATTCCTCAAAAATGTTGCCTTTACCCGTACCCATATAAATTGTATATTTATCTTTTGTACATTTAGGGTTAGAGAGTTTGCATGAGCAGGGTCAAAATGACTCTCATTCACTAATGTAAAGCACTAGAACACTAGATAATGTGGCCCAGTATCTGACTGTAGTGTGTCACATTGACTCATGGCCATTCACATATATCCATAAGATGTGTGAGTATGTCTTTGCAAAGTTTAATGTGCTTGGGACTTTTCTGAGAGATAGCCTAGACAGTGCAGTAAGTATTTCGTTTTGTCATTGACTTCCATTGTATTTGAATACATTGATTCCTATGGGAAACATTTGCACTGCTGACACTGTGGTTCTCTCCAATGCTAAACAGCATATTGCATCCACATATAGTAGCCAATTTGAAAAAATCCTTCAAAATTATGTTCAGACCCATTCAGAAATCACTGATATCATCAAACAATGTATGGTAAAAAAAAAAAAATAAGTGGCCTGAATAGTTTGTTTCTATGGGTTAAATAAGCCCAGCTGAAGTGAGAAATAAACATAATTATAACATTATAACATCTCTACATGGTCAAATGCATAATTTATGTCATTAAGTTCAAGATACAGATGAAGAGAAAAGGCCTTTATAATAAAGAATTCCATTGATTTCAATGAGGGTCATTTTGACTCTGCTCATGGAAACTTGTAAGTCAGTGAGTTCATATATTCTGGGGTTAAAATAATCTTATTAATGCTGTAAACTTTTTCACAGGCTGTGCAGGAGTTTGGTTCCATGTGTCAGGAACGGGAAGCTGAAGTGGTGAAAGGGGTCCTGCCATACTGGCCAAGGATTTACTGCAAGATATCAGTGGTGAGTTGGTCATTCATGACTCAATCTTTAAGTCACACTGAAATGAAAAATGACTTTTTTTCACCTTGTTAGCTAATTTTCCATGTCATAACACACACCTATTTAACAATAAATACCAACGAACTAAAACATGTTGATATTCTTGTATTTTTATATCAAAATCCCATTACCTTTACTTCCTGGAAAACAGTGTATCTTTAATGGTTACCTCATACTGTACCAGTATGCATAAATAAAAATTACAACCAGTAATACGGTTACAGATTTTTGAACAATGCTGCCTGTCCCATCAAATAAAACAGCCTTTCTCTCCCTAACTGATATCCCATTGGTTTACATTTTTGAATGATCCCTCCTTGCATTAATATCCCACCCCAATATCCTGATTCTACCGGTATACATCAAGTTAAGGAAGCAAGAGGCTCTCCGAATGCCTTCATTGGGACAGAGCATGTGGTGGTTCAGTGCTTGAGGTGTGTGTAGGAGCACTGTGTTCAACAGATCTGTGTGTGTCTCTCAGGACCATGACCGGCGTGTGAGGGAGGCCACCCAGCAGGCATTTGAGCAGCTGGTGCTGAAGGTGCGCCGCAGCTTGGCCCCCTTTCTGAAGAGCGTGATGGGCCACTGGTTGCTGGCCCAGTGCGACACCTACAGCCCCGCAGCCTCTGCTGCCTGCCAGGCCTTCCACGCTGCCTTCCCCCCCAGCAAGCAGCCTGAAGCCCTCAGCTTCTGCAGGGATGAGATCCTTAACGTGAGTGATAGTGGTGGCATTGAAGAGGACAAGATTTGCATTAGAATTTCAAGGGCACAACTTAACACCTTCATTTGTTGTCTCACTGTTATATTGCAGGTACTTCAGGACACTTTGTTGAAGGAAACTGCAGACACACTGAGTGATCCACAGTAAGTGAACAGTTTGGGTCATTATGGCTTCTGTGTCCTTTGCCTGCCACTGTCTAGGCATGATAATATATTCTGTCTGAGTTTTTGACTGTTCTCATTTGTTCTCTAGAAGTGTGTCGGAGGAGGAGAGAGAAGCCAAGTTTCTCCGCATGGTGACCAGCTCTCTGCTGGGGGTGAAGAGGCTGCTGTCCTTGCTGCCCCAGACAGACAGACAGGCCCTGGAGGAAAGACTGGCACATCTTATTGCCCCGGGGAAGTTCTGGAAGTACGGCAAACACAAGACACCACAGGTACTGGCATTAAATAGGAATGCTCTGTTTGTAATAGAGGTTTGAATGTGTACGCAAGTAAACAAGTAATACATGATGTGAAATGTACACTATATGCAATTTAGCCCAAATAAAACAATGGATTGAATGCTGATTCTTTGATAATTTGAATTTCATCATAATTTCTTGAATGTATTTTTCATTTTAGTAAAAGAAAGTAGCATGCATAAATGGTGATGGAGTGTTTAGGATCCCATCATATCACATCTACGACTATGCTATAACTTCATATTATGGGACCCATCAGGTTCCCCTAATTCCTAATGCCCTGGACGACTTTTTTTGAGTAAATTATGGTGAAGAATCTAAAATGAATCTTGGTTTACAAGTAGCCTCCATGTTACTTGTTTCTCTGTCACAAACAATAAACCCAGCAATAAACAGGTTACCCTAAACAATACCACAGATTCTGTGTAGTTTACATTTCTGTAACAAATTTTTCCTACACCTAGTTTTTAATTGATAATAACAGAAAAAATGATGAACTTAACCTTTTCAAATTCTGTGTGAGAAGTTGAATTATATGTCATGTGCTGTCAGGAAGGTGATTCCCTATGTTTTGTTATGTGCTGTCCCCAGGTGCGAGGGGCGTTTTTCGAGGTGCTGTCTGCTCTGTGTCAGTACACCCCAGGACTGGTCCAGACCGAAGCGGCACGAGTCTGTCCCGCTGTCCTCCTCAGCATCGACGACACAGATCCTGTAGTGCTGCCGCCTCTGTGGGAAGCCGTTCTTCACGTTGTGTCTACCGTCGCTGTAAGCGTGTGTTGGTATTATTACAAGCACACACAAATTGAATTGAATTGAATTGTGTGTGCTTGTGTTTTAAAACAGCTTCACAATACAGGATTGAGTCACTTGGTGCAGGGCAAAATGTGACAGGACCTCACATATAATGCTGACAAGATATGTGATATGACAGCAGACTAAACATAAACAGGCTACAAGTATACATTCAAGGCTGAAGAATTGTACCAGTGTAGGAGCATTGGCATACTCACAGATGTGCAAAGTAAATGCTTTTCATTAAGCCAATCATAGTTAAGCTGCATTTGCTCTTCTATTTGACTGTTCCTATTCCAGGACTGCTGGACGCATGTTAATGCCAGGAAGGGCTTCTTGCCCAAACTGTGGGCTCTTCTGAAGGAGGGTGGTAAGGGCATGGCTACAGCGCTCCATCCCAACCTGATGCCCCTCATCAGCAAACTGCCCCAAGAGGTCACTGACCCGGCCTTGGATTTCTACACCACCTTCTTCACTTCACTCATACAAGGGTAAATTGTTTTTGTGTGTGTGTGCACATGTGTTTGGGAGTGTGGGAGAGGTCCTGGATCTCAGTCTTTAACTTTGAGTGTGTGTGTGTGTGTATGTGTGTGTTTGTCTCAGTTTATCTAGTGAGCGTGCATTGACAAGTCCATCAGAAAGTGCAGCTATAGTGACTGCTGCTGTGGAGTGCTTGAGGTTCAGCATACTGCACAACACAGAAGACGAGGAGGATCAGAAACGAATACGGATCATGCTTATTTCACAGCAGGTGAGACCAGACACTTGCTTATATTTTTTTTCTCTCGAAATGCCTGCATCACATTAAATCTACCAAAAAGCCTACACTGTTTTAACATTGTTTTGCTCTCTTTGTAGCTCTTACCGCTATTGGACAGGGCTCTTGGAAACCCCTCCCTTCAGAATGGTCCTCTTTTCCTATTGGTCACTGAAATGCTCGTTTCCTGGGAGAAGAGAGCAGGCTTACATAATGAGAGCGGATCTAATGACGGCGAGGATGTCTTTGATAAGCTTCTGGCGGACTTCTGGGAGGGGCTTAGTCTTTTGTTTGTTCGTTATGCGGATGATGAAGAAGCAGATCCAAAGGCACTGGAAGGTGTGGCCACCCTGCTGCAGGTGAGTGTGGGTACAGGGAATCTGTGGTTCAGACGTTTTCCCTTGAGAACTCTCCATGTTGGATACAGCGGGTCAGTATGGCTGTCGGAGCCTGTAGTGTCTAAAGAATTGGCCAGTGTGAAACAGAAAGTAGAATGGCTAAATTAATCTAATATGGTCCCTTATTCCTCCAGGTGATGCGTTACCCTGAGAGAGTAAGCAGGAAGCAGGGCCAGAAGAAGAAATCTGTCAAGATCTGTTTCTCTAAGCCGGAGGACAGGGAGGAAAGTGGAGTTGAGGGGGATGGCAGTGAGAAACCTGCCCTGTCAGTGTCGGAGCTCGGGCTTGAGAAGGCAATTGGTTCCCTGAAGACCCAGCATTTGGAGGATGTGGTGTGCCAGCAGGCACAACTGTGTCTGGTGTATGTGAATGAGAAAAACTCAGAGCGACACCTCCTCTTCCTCTCCCTTCTGCTGCGCTCCTTCCACACGCCCAGGGTCTTCACTGTAAGCCACGCTGATGATTATAGATAAAAGTGTATTTCATTTTCAATCATTTTATAAATTTTGCAGGGCTGCCTCTGATTAAAGGAATTCTGGGTCAACTAATTGCCACAGGATTTTAACGCCTTATCAAATAGTCCTTGTAATGGACAAATCTGTGAAATTGCCCCACATTATTCTGCTCTTGTAAATTAATGTGTGGAACATTACTTCTTTAGATCCCGTGTTTATCAAACAGCAGTGGATATTTGTGACTATTATTGTGATGCAAGTGATTTGCATAATTTTCCTATAACTAACTTTAAAAAATAATTGAAGACTTTTTCATAGACAAATACAAGGGGTTACACAGACTAACAGAAAGGGTTAAAGGTTATACAGCCCTTATCTGTTCTTGATGCAATTAACTGTTTCTTTCTCCCTATTCTGTACTTTTCTCAGATGTTGGTAGAACTGGATGATAAGATAACAAAGGAGGGTGAGCAGAGTGAGGAGGTGGACACTTTGAAAAATCCAGCGATGCGGTTCCTGCTGGAGCGGGTGGTGGTGTGGCTGGCCGAGGCGGGGCGGACGGACACTGACCACCTGGTGGAGATGGTCTTCAGCTCGCTCTACTGCTGCAGCCGGCAGGAGACCACCCGCATCCTCAACCACATCACCACGGTAACATACGATGTTGACGTCATGGGTCATTGTAACATGTTGTATTGTAACTGATGGGTTACTGATGTTGTTTTATATCCTTTATGTGCAGTGTGTGATGATCTCTCCATAGGTACTTGTGTTGCATCAACTGTTCTGTTTTGTTGACATTTGTGCTCTTCACTCTGCTTTCTAGATGGATCTACAGTGGGGAATTATCCTGCAAATCATACAAAGGGTAGGTAGAATGACATTTTTTTCAGTACATTTGTACTAATTGTTGATATTAGCTTTTCCTGTTATTCTGTTTCCTATCGAAGTGTGTTATCTACCACTATCTATATATTCAACTACATTTCTAAAAATGTCTGCCCATTTCTGCTCTCTTTCCTGCCAGGCATGTGCAGATCTTGAGACTCTGAAGAGCTGTGGTGATTGGTTGAAAGGTTCGGTGCTGGGTGAGCAGCTCCTTGGATTGGCTGAGGAGCTGTGTAAGGTGGGAGGTAGCTACTCCACTTCTACCTCTCCTAAAAGCACCCACAGCTGGACTCTGATCAGCCTGGTCCTGTCTCAGCACCACGACAACGGTGAACACACACACACACACACACACACACACACACACTCACTCACACTCACACACAAGCAGATCATTTTCATTTTAATCAGAGAATTCCTATTTTGCTACATTCGTAATGCACATCATTTGTGGATTTTCATATCAGCCACCTAAACTGACCATCTTTCCAACTGTTTTTTTACACACGCAGAGCCTCTGATAGGGGAGGTGTACATGGAGAAGATCCTAGAGAAGCTCCATGCCACTCTGTCCGAGACTAAGGGTCTGTCAGATGCGGGCAACATGGAGCCGCTCGTCTCCTTCATCTGTGACGTGGCCTCCACGTTCTTCTCATCCGTACAAGACTGTCTCCTCCTCGCCTCTGCCGAGGAACTTTTGCTCACTGTCTTCCAACTCACCGCCCAGGATCAAACACACACACACCTGTCTGGTAGGTACACACACAGTACACACACACACATAATTGTCGGGTAAGCTAAAGAGCTAATTTTTGTCGATTTCGCTCTGAAAGACTCTCTTTTAGGTAAGCTGAGGAAGGTGTGTGTAGCTGGGGTCCAGTCGTTGGTCCAGCACTCTGAGTATGAGGTCAGGGATGGTGGTTTCCTGCACAGCGCAGCCCTCTGGGTGAAGAACCAACTACTCACCGCCGCTCTGGACATGAAAAGGTAATGCATTTACCACAAACAGAACACTTCCTCATGTTCAGAGATGATGTAGTGGTTAAAACTCCTGTTGTTAATTTTCAGATTTTTCTGCATGTGATTTGGCAGGTTTGTGGTTTCATGCCTGTAGCTATTTTTTATTTTAACAAGACATATTCTGCAGATAGCTCCTCTATTGTCCAGCTTTACTTCTTTTATACAATCTGAGATGTTCCTACAGTAATCATGAAGACAGAATTGCACATCTTTGTAAATGATATTGTCATTTTTCACTCTGCCTGGAGTGTTAGGAAACAACAAGAGAGTGACCTTGTTGTGTTAAGGTGGAGAAATCACTTTATTCACAAATAAAGTAAATAAAGTCTGAACCGGTGCGGCCTTGTCTTAGCAACCTGGTCCGCTTCCCACAATTTGAATCTTTGTTTCTCTCATGTTTCCAGCTAACTCTAGCTCCTTCCTTGCTGTTGTGTTTCAGTTTACAGGTTCTAGTTCTGGCTGTTCAGAGCTTAGTGGAGACAATGAACTCCGTCTGCCATCAAGACTCCCCCCTCCTCATCCAGTTCCTCTCCCTCTTGACACCCAGCCAAGTAGAATGGACGAGAATCAGACAGGCCTTACCGCTTCAGGTGAGCCAGCCAATCATATATTCTTACTTAAAGAAAATAACTCATTGAGGCACTGCTATACATTTGGTAACTGTTTAGGGGAGCATTAAGAGCTTACCTGACATTACAGTGTTTTAGGACTGTGCTTAAATAATATCATGCGCATAAAATACTTGACAAATCTCTTGACATTCACGTGTGGTTCTTACATCTCCTGCGTGTTCCCCCTCTCCTCTGCTCTGCAGTGGGTGAAGAGCCCCTTGCTGTCCAGCCGTCTTCGAGTAGTTTGCGACTATCCCTGTATGGACGTGTGGAAGTTTCGGGTCTCAACCAGAGTGCCAGCCCACCTATGTGCCTGCGCCCTGTTAGGGAGAGTGGCCCACACTGCTGCAGTCGCACCCCGTGACCAACAGGAGGCAGACTCTCCCTCATACCTGCCAAACCTCAAGTACACAGGTCAGATATAACTGGCTTAGACTATATTCTTGACATTTTTCAAGTTTGGTTTATATATGCTGCGGTGGAACGGCATCCAGTGTTTTCCTAACATTATAAGATGCCATTTAATATGTGTGTATGTACGTTCCTGTTTTCCAGTTGCAGAACTGCTGTATGCACTGCAGTGGTGTAAGGAGGTAGAGTACAGCCCCGCTGTGGTGTCTGCCTACCACAGCCTGCTGACTGCCTGGGGGCTGTCAAAGGGACTCCACAGCCAGGCTCCAATTAAAGGCCTGCTGGAGACACTCTACACAAGGTGAGGGTCACTCAGTCACGTCTGGCCTTTAGCTTTAGTAAAGCAGACCTTCATTTAGAACTGGGGAAAGTATAGGAGTGGACTCTTTAGGGCATAAATTGATTAATAAATGTATCAGGTCCCGAAGAACGGGTTAGAATCTAATCACTAATTCATCTGTTTATTTTTCCAGGCAATAATCTTAAACTATTTCCGTTGTATATATTGTGCATCATATCACTGCCCTACAGGTCAATGGAGGAGGGAGGTCTATGGTCTCTGACTCTAGAGAACTACATCCAGACCAACAACTTGGCAGCCACTGGCAACGCCACCATTAGGAAGCTCTACAGAAGTGCAGACAGGTCAGTAGTTGATTTTATTAGTTCATTTATTATAGTTTAAAATTTTTTTTGAGTTGTATACAGTATGTTATTCAAAGCTGTGATTAGGGTTGGATTCTGTCACCCAGTTCTGTTTTGGAACCGCTTCCAAGTGAGCAAAATACCCAGATTTGTTAATCCCCAAGTTGAACAAATCCTCTTATCGAATCCCCTGTCCTCCCCTGTTGATGTCATACAATTACGTCCCATGTCCCCACTTCCCAGTGTGTTTGTCAACATGGCGGACACAAGCATTTGAAAGCGTCGGCACATTTCTCAAAATTAATAATAATAAATATTAAATAAAAAATAAAATATTTGTGAGACGGCCCAGTTGACTAAGGGGGTGCACACATGCGATGAATAAGTACTTACCAACACAGTATCGCATAAAAGTTAACGAGTGCTGTCTTTTTGAAATTTTCATTGTCCTTTTTCCCCCAATAAATTATGTAAAAATGATTTGAAAAGATTCACATTCGATAAGCAGATTCAGTAAAATGCTTTTGAAACCCAACCCTAGCTGTGATGTTACCACTCTTTCCACTGTGTTTTATATTCAAAATTGTCTGTGTTTGCTTCGTCAGTTTATTCCCAGTGTCTCAGAGCAGACTGAGCACGCTCCAGGTGCTCTGCCCCACCATGACCAAAGAAGACAGAGACACTCTCACAGCTCTGGCTACTGCTGGAATAATCAACTGGCAAGAGAACAACAGTGAGAACATACGCACTCTCACACACACACAAACACACACACACACACACATACACACACAGTTACACACACAGTTTCACAAGCAAATAATCATTTTGGGTTATGTGTCCCAGATGTGTGCGGGTGTCTGGCGGTGCTCCTGTGCTGTCTGAAAGCAAACACACCGGTACAAGAGGAGGTCCTGCAGGCTATCCTGGCCTCCATGATGGAGTGGAGGAACAGCAAGGAGGACTGGTTCCTCTTTAGCAGGTAATTTAATCACAGACAGGCATACAGCCATGCACCACGCTGCATTTCTATATTGATCATAGCTGTCTAAAGGCCATACCTTTATGTCCATCCACCTATGATATGCCTACATTTGACACATCTTTCTGTTTCAGTGACCTGTCTAAAGCATCTGCCGCACAGTTGACCCTCACTGTGGAGATGATGCGTTTCCTGTCCTGGCTGGTGACTCATTCTCCTACAGTTCTCGGGGACAGCCAGTGGGACTTCATGCTCTGCTCTATGCTAGCCTGGTTGGAGGTAAGACATGGATAGTAAAAATAACAAATTTGTATTACTCTCAGGTCGTAGCCCAGGGTCAGATGCAGAACAACAGTACGGACTGAGTGTGTTGGATGCATGTACGGGGTGGATGCATGTCGTCATGTGGTTTTAAACCCAGGCCTTCCAGTTAACTCACTATGCCACCCTGCTGCCCCTTAATAAGGAATATTTATTATAGTTTTGTCAAATTTTTACATTCTCCAGGGTTTCTTTGGTTATACATTTTCAACAGCTGCAGCTCTTGTTTATTTCTCAGATCTGCTGTCACTCATCTTTGTCTTTGTCTTTCTTGCTTCCACTCTCAGACTGCCAGTGAGAATGTGAGTAGTCTATGGAACCCATGGGTGCAGCTGTTTGTGTGTGAGAACGCCGCACTGATAGTGAAGCTGAACCAGTTCTTCACATCATCGCCTCCTGGTGTTCTGGAGAACCTGCCATCAGAACTGGCTGGTGAATGGACAGACTTCTTTATCGAAGGAGTCTACAACCTACTGCTGCCACTGCCTATCAAAATCACAGGTGTGTGCATGTGGGATTGAGTGCATGTGTGTATGTGTTTTGCAACGTGAACACTGGAGAAGGAAGATACTCACATTGCATCCTTGTAATTTTTGTTTTTAGTGTTATGCGTAATGTATAGTTTAAAATTCCCACACATGGCCAACTACGATGGATTCTTCTACAGTAATCTGATTGGATCCGGTTGTATTCATTCATGAATGAGCTGTAATGTGTGTTTGAGAGCAGTGGTTTGTGGGTGCAATCCCATGGTGCAATACTGCAGCTCTAAACACAGATCCTTGACTGGCTGTGTTTCAGTGGTGCTACAGCCCAGATATGTGCCAAGCTCGGCAGTCGGCACCCAGAGTTGAGACTTTTTTGTCGTAGCGTAGAAGGGTGTGTGCATGTGGTTGATTTTTTTTTTATGGTGACTGGTGACTTTTTTTTTTTTATGGTGACTTTTTTTTATTGCAGACGCCTTCACCGAACCGGACGACCCTCTGTTCCCATTGGCTATACTGCAGTCGGTGGGCGTGGCTCTGACATATGTGCCTGTGCAGCAGCTGAACCAGAACACCCTGCCGGCACGATTCATAGCGGACCAGAAGACCAGCCTACCAGAGCCCCTCCAGACACTCCTCAACACCCTCTGTCCTCTGCTGCTGTTTAAGGCCCGGCCTCTGCAGATCACCGCCTACCACCTACTGGACAAGTAAGCCTTTCGTTTGAGTGTGCCTGAGTGTACTTGCAAGCAAACTTGGGTAAGAGGCTGTTAATTTTTCTTAAAATTGGACAAAACCATTTTCGAAACTACCCTAGTTGAACAATAACACATCAAACCTCGAGTGGCATTGACTTGATTCACCATTGTGGATGAGATGCACACAGCGCACTGCCTGCTGCCATTCGAGGACAATTCCACATTTGATTGTAAAACAGCTTGCAAATTAGCCATTTCATCTGAAGATTCTGTTGTATTGCAAACTCCTGCAATTAATTTGAACACAATGTTATGCCGAGCTGCGAAGAACAAATATCTTTCCCGATGCTGCATTCTCATTTAAAAGTGAAAGTAGCAAACATGTTCCACTGAGCAGTATGCTCTTATTCACCACATGTTGTGCACACTGACATGTATACAAAATCAATATGTGTTTGGTTTATTGGCCTGGAGATTTCGATCACCTCATGTTTGTACTGTACAGAGAAAATCTCTACCACGAATCTGATTATGGGTTTGAGGCTGTGTCAGTCAATAATAAGGGGAGCAGGAGAATTACAATACAAAGTCTGATTCTTCATCATCAGGCTTCCATTCTCTCGGGAGATTGAAATTAATTTTGAAGACTGGAAAAAAAATTGGAGAGAAAAAATGCCTCATGCTCCACCGGAAGCAGTGCAACATGAAAGCCAAGTAAACTCAGTGAAAGCAGAATTTAAGTCCATGGTCGGATAAATATGCCATGTTCTAATCCAAAAATAAGGTGCAGTTCTTGGTCAGAGCATAGAAATATAATTTCATATAAGGTTGAGTCATAATCAACACAAAGCAATGTATAGAAATGGCTGGATTGCAGTCATAACTGTGGAATAATCAATATCTTAAATGAAATGGTCTCCTCATTTTGTCTCAAACTATTGCTCTCTCTCAAATATCCCCTTTGCTTCAGATTACACACCCATCCTGACAAACTTTGGGGTCCCCAGAGACCAGGTTGGGAATGACTGCCTTATGCTTACCTACAGGATCCACTACTAATGACAGTCAACACAATTGCTTTTTGTCAAAACAGGGTAATGCCTCAGCTGCCTGAGTGTGATGGAGAGGGAGACAACAGCAAGTCTGATGACGATACAGAGGAGCCATGCCTGTAAGTCAGAGGGAGACCATACTACTGTGGTTTTTACACATAAAAGTCTCGTAGTTTAAGCGGTGTGTGTGTGTGTGTGAATGCATCCTACAGTTTGCTGACTTGTGTGTTCAGGTCTCCCCCAGCACCTCTGATGTCCATCCTGTCGGCCTGTGAGGAGCTGTGTGAGACTATCCTGGCCGGGGTCCAGGTAGGAGAGTTTGCTGTGGTCCAGCCTCTCAGTGTGGAGTACTCCTGCATCCTGGGATACCTGCTGGCCTGGAAGCTCCTCCTCACCTTCTTCAAATCCTCACCCTCCCATGTGAGTCGTGGCAAGAGCTGGTTCCAGAGAGAGCTTCTTCTCCTCTGTGATCACAGATCAGATGTTTTGTGGATGTGCAGTATAGTTGCATTTTTTCTGTTTTCGTGCGTGTCTTGCTGTTTGTATGTATGAGATTGCATGCAAGCAAACAGATTAGAAGTTCCATTGAGACAGTGCGTTCTGATCACACCAAAGACTCTTCTTTTTAAGACAATGGAAAAAAAATTCTATATCCATGGAAGGCATGCCGCAATTTTACCAAGCAAGCATAGAGAGCATCCTCACCTTCCCAATTACTGTATGGTATGGCAATTTGGTGCGTACTGCATCCAGAATTATTTGATATTATATTTGATACTGGAATCTACCAAACCAGACTACAAAGGAAGAGCCTTACAATTCTTAAGTACCTCTCTCACCCAGGCAAACCAGCTTTTTAAATTCCTACCTTCTTTTAAAAGACTCAGTAGCATTAGGACCAGAACTTCCAGGTTCCGACATAGCACTCATCCAGAGGCTGTCCGCCTCCTTAACTGTTCTACTGAGGCACTACAGACTGTTTGTCAGATTTGTGCAGTATGACAGCTATAGTGGTTGTTTTATACAGTTTTTATCCCCATTGTACATATTTCTTAGTTTATGGTATTTTAGTTGTGGTATTGTATTTTGTTTTATGGTATTTTATTGCTTCTACCTTATGTCTTTGTGTTCTAAGTGTATTACGTCTTTTGGTTCATTTTTAACCATTCTTGTCCCTCTCCGTCTGTTTTAAGTGAGCTTGCCAAAGCAAATCCCAATCTACCAAGTTGAGATGGCAATAAAGTATTGAACTTGAACTAGGAGAGCCATTTTGATATCAGGGTATTTTCACATTATTGACAGCTCCCCTGTGTTTTATCTCCAGCTGCGTGTCCAGTATTCCCTGTATCTTAAGAGAAGCCGCTCCCTTCACAACCTCCTCCTCCACCTCTTCAAAATGATGCCTGAAAGCCCTGTGTACCCAGGCCAGGGGGCAGAGCCTAAGGAGACCAAAACCTTCTTCACAGAGAGCCTGTCTCTTTCTGTCGACAGTAAGTATAGCACACACAGACCTGCACACACACGCTGTGCATGACTGCAGAACGGAAACAAGCTCACTTTCTCCCCTTCCGTGTTGTCTTGCCTGCAGAAAGCGAGGGTGTTGAGTGGGAGCTCCCTCACCTGGCTTGCAGTGTATACTATAGCGCGGTGCAGGACCTGCCTGCCATGGTGCGGCTGTGGTGGAACAGTCAGGAGAAGAGAGTGTGTACGGCTGTGGAGAAGTTCACTATTAAATATGTCAGTCCTGTACTCTCGGCCCAGGAGATCTCATCTGTCCACTCCAGCACTCAAACATTTGACAGCATGACTGTAAGTTGGCAGATACATTGGTGTGTGTGTGTGTGTGTGTGTGTGTGTGTGTGTATATGTGTGTTCCACTAAAACACAGACTTAAACTTTACGACTTGATATCTTCAGTTTTACTGTTTTCAGGTTTAGCATCGGTCCTTAAAGTTCTAAACTGGAAATCTTCAAAATTTTAAGCCTTAAAGTGTTAAATTTGATGGAAGCAGTTAAGTCTTAAATAGAGTTTTCAGAGGTATTAAAAAAATGTGCTGCTGTAATATAGTAATGAAGAGTGATGAATTGAGTAGTCTGTCAATGTCAGTGTGCTTTCTACACTTTTTCTGAGAAGTCATTAATTGTAATGAGTTGTAACATTCAAAATGAAACATATTCAATATAATCGAGTGTTGAAAATGTAGTAGTGAACTACAATGACTACAATTCCAAAGACTCTATTGTCCTTGAGTTTGGCACAGCCACAGCAGAACCAGAACACGAACAAGAGACGGTTTGAAATGTAAAGCGAGTTTCTGTTAGACAGTGACACATTGTTTGATGTTTTGACTCCATTGTCTTATTACTTTGGGTGTTAAATGACACAATGTCAATGAATTTAAAGTACAGACTGTCAGCTTTACTGTGCAGGCTGTCAGCACTTTTTGTTTTTGTTTTTGATGCAAAATTGGTCTCATCTCTCATCTCATTTTCAGTAAGAAATAAAGTCTTAAAGGCAAGGCAGCTTTATTTGTATAGCACATTTCATACACTGAGGCAATTCAAAGTGCTTTACAGAGTAATAAAAAATACAGTAAAAGATTTACAATTAATTAATTTACAATTAATTAAAGGTCTTAGATTTAGGTTACTGAAACGTGCAGATGCTGTATTTTTTCTTAGGCCATGATCGCTCTTAATCTGCTGCTAATTGAATGAAACATCTGTCATGGGAGATGCCACCTTGATAACCCCAACATACCTGCTCTGTCTTTTTACTCTAACACCCAAGCTTTTTACATAGGTATTCTCCAAAAACAGTTGTACAAGGGTTATCATATCCTATGTATTGTTGCTGTAAACTATGTTCAGAGTGCAAGTATCTCATGGCTCAAACGTATTGAAATGAAACTGATTAGATATGCTTATTGATTATAGTATTTTAGCATACATTTTCATTTAAACTTTGATTCACTGGCAAAATGATTTCACCACAAGTTTCACAGACTTAGCAAAAAGCAGGGCAAAACAACATTTGTTCTATTTTACTCATGTGTAATCAATGCATAAGTAGAACAAATCCAATGGATGCAACACCTGCATCACAATGCAATCCATCTGCAACAGAGTAATGCAGCAGTAATGGATTCTCATTCAAAATGAATGAACTTCCACTAGAGAATAAGGCATTCAATTCATTATGTGCGATCCTGGCATTAGATTAAATAGGTACCTGTTTATTTGCAACAAAAAAAACCCAATAGCACAGGCCCACTATGTGTTTTTTGCCCCCAGGTGAAGGCTCGCTCCGCGGCGCGGGAGGTGATTGCTACCTATTGTGTGGATGATATCTTCATCGAGTTGGTGATTCAGCTGCCACAGAACTATCCTCTAGGCTCCATCACTGTGGAGAGTGGAAGGAGGGTGGGCGTCGCCGTGCAGCAGTGGAGGAACTGGATGCTGCAGCTCAGCACGTACCTCACACACCAGGTAGAAACACAACAGAAAAAAAACACACAAAGGAGCACATGCACGCTCACCGGCATGCCTGAATGTGAGGGCAGCAGGGTGGTGTAGTAAGTAGAGTGCTTGTCCTTCAACCAGAGGGATGAATAAACTATTATTATTATTGTGTTGATTCATTCATTATGGATGGAAAAATGGAAAAATTCAATAGAGTGTGTGTGTGTGCGTGTGTGTGTGTGTGTGTGTGTGTATGTGTGTGTGTGTAGAATGGCAGCATAATGGAGGGTCTGGCTTTGTGGAAGAACAACGTGGATAAGCGTTTCGAGGGAGTAGAGGACTGTATGATCTGCTTTTCTGTTATCCATGGCTCCAACTACTCTTTGCCCAAGAAGGCCTGCCGCACCTGCAAGAAGAAATTCCACTCAGCGTGTCTGGTGAGAGACTTCCCAACAACACCTCATATCACAAGTTTTTTTTTTTTTGTCACACTAATTTGTCTTCTCTTTTTTCTTGTCCCTCTACAGTACAAGTGGTTCACATCCAGTAATAAGTCCACCTGTCCACTGTGCAGAGAAACCTTCTTCTAACACACAGACTGTCTGTTGACCATGGCCCAAAGGTCGGCTGATGAATGTGCGACATCAAACAGCCACAAGCAACCAGGATTGGATAGGCCAGATTGTGATGCCAGAAGAAGAAGGGAAGCATAGATGCGAAAGAGGATACTAAGAAGCACATTACTATATTAAGATCTATATTAAGGTCTAATTAGACCTACATCTGGGTGAAAATTCTGTTTCTCAGAGGCTTTCTCTGACTAAAATGGCAAATTTAATGCATTGATTGGTTAAGCAAACCTTGCTTTGCACTCACTCTAAAGCGTCTGAAGGACCAGGACATCTAAATCTAATCAGTGCTAAGAGGAGGTCTCAACTCAACTACAGTAAAGTTTAGTACTAATTACCTCTTGGCTTGGTGACCTTTATGTCCATATTGATTACTGCGGGTTGATAAGCAATCAACAGTCTGTTGTTGCCAGTGTTATATGTGCGCAGCGTGAATAGCTCACTACTGATTGTTTTTGTTTTATTCATGAGTTTTTATCTTTTTTGGGTACTTTGATTTTCTATCTTTTCAAACCCACAGGAGTATAGAAGAGCGTGAATCACAAAGTTGGAAGACCAAAGCTGGTCAATTGGGCCTATGTAATGTTTATGTTGAATTTCAGTAGAATAATTATCTAAACTTGAAAATCGATGGTTCTGTGTAATGCAATGCCAACACATGCAAACACTGCTTTCGCAAATATTTCCTAATATTTAGGAGTGTTAAGAGATTAACTCTGATTTGTGAGATACCTTATACCATCATAACATGATGAGATCACCCATGAAAATACAGGAGAGGGAACTTCTTTAGGGAAGTGTTTTATTTCAACATAATTCCAATGCTCACAAATATCAAAACCCATTCATATCTGCCTTCCTTCTGCCCGCATGTGCCCTGCATATGCCTGTAAATGATGCTGGAAAGTAAATAAATCACAATTGGATGGACAGTGTTTATGCATTTGTTTTTATTATTCAAGCCTCTTTGTTGAACAGGTATATTGTTGCCTTCATGATTGATTAAATGTGTCACCCTTTGCAAAAGCTACCCCCGTTATCCAACTGTGTTAAAAGAGTAACCATTGTCAAGAATGTTGCAGTGTCTAGGATTTAAATCTGTAACTATAAGGACATCAATGATCAGAATGTAACCAATCTGAGAGGCATTCCTACATACACACAATTTAAAGACTAGAGATTTGGGTTAGAGATTTGATACCAACTGGGACTACCTCTCCACCTCTGCTAAAAATGAATGCCTCATGGTACTGTAAGACACCTGAGATGTGTCCCCCAAATTGGTATGTTATACACATAATCTTTGGATAATGCCCTCTTTAAGAATATTCATTATATGTGGAGAGCATCCACGCTTTTCTATAATAAGTAGAAGAATTTAGGGCAGAAAAGATGACATTAAAGACTTTATTGAACTTCTGATGCCACTGTTCAAAGTCAACTCAGATGAAGCCCAGATCCTTCCATGAACTGTTATGCTAACCCAAGCCTCCAATTACAGTTTTATGTTATTTCCATGATAACTATTACTGTAAGTTAACCTGTGCCAGTTTCCAAGAAAAGACTGTAATTAGCCTCAGCCTGTGACTGCTGGCACCAGTCTCCCACACTCATTTATCTTGAGTCCACCTCTTCCTCATCTTGAATAATTTATCTGTTTAATGGAGGCTTGCTCTCATCACAGTTGTTCCTATGGAATTAATTATGACAGATTAAGCATGATCAGTGAATTAATCCCTATCATTTGGTCTGCTGTCTATGTGTGTGCAAGCATGTGTGCATTTGTAATTCATTATGGCGGTCAAAAATGATCAATACATGTAGCCAGCATCCATCATCATCTGGCCTTGACCTTTTTAATAGCCATTGATCTGTTTGCCAGGCATAAATATTTATATTGAAGTCCCATTCTCTCACATGAGTTTTCACACTTGCACACCCACATAGACACGCATAGACTGCCTCAGACCTTATTGCTCATTATCTGCTTGATTAAGCAGTAGTGCAAATGTTATGAACTACAGTACAGTCTTGTGTGCAGCCTATTCATTTCACAATAATATGGGTCAATCCAAGCCAGAAGATGGCAGCATCGTCAAAAGACACTGCTATGACAAATAAAACTACCATTTGGGGAGATGTGTATATATTAATCTGAAAGAAAAGGTATTAATGGTTTAATCTATCCAGGGAGATTAAATTACCTAGATAGATAAAAGTTTGTTTTTAAAATTTCTGTCTCAGGATTTGAATAATGTGCTCCATGCTGCTTTTCAACCAAATATAGAGGGAATTTCCCCGTGGGGATCATTAATGTTTCATCTTTCATTACTTGAATGAATTTCAGGAATAAATTCAGTCACAATACTGGAACCTTACTGGCAGGACGGTTTGACGCCCTGCAGTTCAAATGTTGCAAGCCTCGTTCATTGGAAGGATATAAATAGTTGGAGCGATGCCAGTCAAGATGGCAATCATTAACTTGACCAAATCTGGATTTTAAAAACGTAATGTTAATCTGTATGCTCAAACATCCACATTTTGACAGTGCCTTTTTTAAACAGCCTTGATTAAATACTTTACTATCAGAGGGAACTGAATTCATTTCATAATTTAATATGGCCGAATGATCAGAAACCGTGTAGAGATTTAATGACTGCCTTGTGCAGAAACGGTGTCGAGCAACAGTGCGGGCGACGAAGAGAGATTTCATGAAGAAGAAAGAGAGAGCACAGGTCAGACGCGCCACGCTTCTCCCTCCTTTGAGCTGCAAGTGCCTGAGATGCTATCCATCCCATTAGCCATCATCCCACTCTGACCCACTTGCATGAGACTGCTCCTGTGGTACAAGCCTCATCAGCAGCCAGCCTGTCTACAGCCAGTCAGTTTACTGGCCTCGCTGGCCTTCCAACCTGATTGGTTACTTCAAAATTAGCCAGGCCTAGTTAGCTGCCATTCAGCTCATCCTGACCCATTTGTGAGCCTATTAGCATTCCAAGCCATTTGTAGGAGGCTGGTCCCATCCCAGTCACGCCACTCCTCAACACTGCAGGGTACTGCTCAGCTCTGGAAATGGCTTTGAATTGTGTGTGTGTGTGTGTGTGTGTGTGTGTGTGTGTGTGTGTGTTCATGCATGCGTGCCTCTCAGTATGACTTTGCTGATATTAGTTCTATTGAAATGAATCCCACACTGTCATTTTATCTGTTTCTCTGTGTAGCCGATCTCCCTAAGCTTCTCCAATTTCTCTCTGCAACTCTGTCCCATGTGTCCCATCATATAGCGTATGAAATTACAAACAGCATACAATCAATATTAGAATCTGAATGTAATCTTGGGAATTTATCGGGTTCATTTATCTGAAACTAGAACAGAGAACTTTACAATTCTATTGGGGCTATTTTCTCAACCGCATTCAACTCAAAAGCAAAATGATCAATTTTATTAACAGTCGCTGTTTTCCTATTATGAAGGTAATCAACAATAGACATGATTATTGATCCCAATCTATAGGCTCCTAGACATGCATTTGTACTGGTCATTATGGCTGGGGAAGGCTGCCTAGTCTGCCACAGTTTAAATCTACTGTTATTACTCTGTCATCACATATGGGCTTTTTATGGGTTTCTATTAAGGCTGCCATGTTATAGCAGGAATGGAGGACACCAAGGACCAGGTGGCTGAGTATGCTGTTTTCAAAAGACTCTGGCTGTGATTCAGAGTTGGGGTAAGCAGATTTAAAGAGAAGGTTGAAAATGTTTTAGAAGAGCATCCCTTTGATCGCTAATCAAGCCCCCTCTTGGGACATTCAGAATGTTGTCAGACTGATGTTTTGGTTCTGAGAAAGTGGCACCAGCCTTAACATTTGTTGCCAAAGCTAAATGCAAGTCAGTGGAGGATAAAAATGGTTCACTCAACTTCACATGCAAGTTGTACCGTTTTGACACATAAACGGTACCAATAATAAAAATAAGCAATAGTTATTACCTAACCCGAACACTCTGATTTTATTGAGAAATGGCTTTATTCCTCATAAAAAGGGGAAAATATACCCAAAACCAGTTGTATTTTTATGACATTTATTAAAAAACATTAACATTTTAACCGCAAATAGGCTAAATCCATCTAATATCATAGAATTAGAGGAATTTTTAAAGGGGATATACAAGATGCATTACAAACCCCATTGCCCCAAATCTTGCTCATAATAAAACCTATCAACCCAAGAGGCAGATCCTGGAGAAGGACTATTTAAGTATTCCTGATGCACCACCTAAGTTCAGAGTCAAGCACCTGCACAGCACAAGTCTGCCTACAAATAACTCTCGCTGTGTACTTTTTGTCTTATCTGAAGAACTTATGCACGTAGCTTCAGTCAGCCAACTCTGAATTGGGGCCATAGTCTAGATTAAAATAACAACACTTGAGGACTGTGGAAGGGATTTGAGCATGGCCAAGTCCTTGTGGATGCAACCAGGACAAACACATTATGAGTGGTACTTCCTTACTCTGAATATTTTAGGTTTAGTGTGTGTTAGCTTCTCCACATGAGCTAAATAGAGTGGCAGAGGAGGGGAATGAGGCTTTACACTTCCGGCTGTAGCTCAACGTGAGCTCACTCTGCAGCGTTATTATTACGTAAAGCAGCAGGGATGAATCTACTCTTCACTCTCTACCAATCGCAGAGGTAGTGATTAGAGTTCACGTCAGGCCTCTATCACATTCCCTATATCATTTAGAGAAACCCACAGGCGTGTACATATATTGTAGGAATGCTCTATACTGCGAGGCAGAGGGTAAGGAAATGGACTTTTATTCCCTTCAGCAACGTTTGATTTACTGTTCTCTTTAAATGGCCACACTGTTTGAGAGATGTTGGTGTTTTCATAGCAAAGCCCAGGGGTATTTAGATATATCATGCTGTAAAGTAATCAGACATTTAACATGCAGTATGGAGGGGCTAAGAGAGGGAAGGCACCAAGCTCAAACCAAAGCTATCATTCTCTCACCTTGACATCATGGTTGCCATCATTCAGACGGAGCCATTGTAGGGTGTTAAAGCTGCAATAAGCGACATTTTCTGACCACTAGAGGGTGACAGAAACTGCAACACACTGGTAAACAAGCTCACAGCAAAGCCACTGCACTACGGAGGCCAGCAAAGGACAAACGTTGCAAAGCACAGTGCATAAATGCTAACAGCAAGTGTCGTCCACAGTTACCAGAACTTTCTCCCTCTTACATGTCCCACAGTGACAAGTGAAGAGGTAGGTAGAGAGTTTACTAACAACTGTACTCGCTTGCTTCATTGATTCCGCCATTCCGAAAACAATTTTCAGGAATATGAGGGGGTGAGGGCCACTTTTAAACAGCGAGGGAGGTGCCACGCTGCTTTTAAATATTGAAAAGCTACTGAATGGAGCGGGAGGAGCTTTGTTCCAGACCAGAATTTGACAGCAAACTTTAGAAAAGAGGTGATAATAGCAACACAGCTGGCCCATGTGTGTGGATATTGGTTTATATCATTGTGTCTCAATGAAATCTCCACATAGCACCCATTAGTTTCAGAATTGGTTGTAAGGTCTGATATCGCTTACTGCAGGTTTAAGGTCAGTGTTATGGAAGTAGGACCCAAAGCAGGATGATGCTGGATGTCTGTTTCTGCTTCAGCTGTAGTATTTCCTTCAGCAAGAGATGACTATGGTGTGTATATCAAAATCCAGGCTGGTACTGCTTGTCTTCATCAATCTACAAAATAGCTCATGTGATTAACAAGTATACAATGTGATATGCCGTGCAGTAGTGTGAAGTGCAGTAGCACAAACTGAGTGAGAAAACATCAAATCCTTTACGTTTTACACAATTAGGTAAATCCTAATTGCCAATTACTCTGATTTGTAATCCTAAAGGAATTTAATGGGTTCATTTAATGGTGCCATGGAGCATGATGGAGTATGGTAATTGGTTTTTATAAGAAGTGTAAAAATCAAGGTGTGCTTGTGAGGTGGGCGGTGCCACTCATTCACCAAGCCGTTCTTTAGAGTTTGATATAGGACTCTAGTTTTAGGTTTTCGAAAAGAGAAGTTTCAGACAGAATCTCAAACCTCAGCTCTTTTCCTGCGGATAAAAATAGACACACATGGAATTTTGAAGTGAGATGTTTTGGAGCTGGCAGCTCTCCTCTTAATGATGATGCCCTGATGATGATGTGTTTATATACATCCATCTTCAAGGGTGAAACTGAGAGGTAAAGAAAAAAAAAAAGCCATACAATCGCCCTTGCAGCTTTTTCACAGCTGTGGAAGTGGACGTCTCACTCTCCCGTTCTAACAAGGTCGGAGCTGTCAGGGAAGAGTGAGGCCGGGGAGCTAATATACTCAGGCCAGGAGGAAGAGTCATCCCTCACACACACAGCAGACGAGGGCTGGAGGAGAGAAGAGGCAGAGGAGGAGGAAGAACAGTGTGAGACCGAGAGAAGAATGGAGATGAGCGAGCGGAAGGGGAGAGGGGGGAGATTAGGACGAGTCAGATGGGGAAGACGGAGAGAAGAGGCGGCAAGATAATGGAGAACGGGAGCAGGGAGAGGGGGATGACGAGGAGAGAGGAAAAGAGGGAAGCTGGCTGCCCTACCCTACAGCAGTGTTGATATGACAGTTGTCTGAGGCCAAATCTGAGGCCAACTCATTCCACTGATAAATGCCTCTGGCTTTACCAACCTTCACACCAACAGATGCATGCACAGAACTTTCTCCCTGCTTTTCCCTTTGTGAGAGAACAACTCTCTCTTCATACCTCAATTTCAGATTAGTTCTATCTGAACTATCATTATAAATTGCATATACAACGCAAATAGCAATAGCTGATCTGTAACATACATGATTCCCACGCTGCGTTCTTACAAGACCTTTATCTTTGTGACAGTAGTGCAATTCAGCCATGTTGGTAGCAGCCAGCAGCACTCGCATGCTCAGTTTATCATTTTTGTGTTGGATTGGATGTGTTCAGTTAATGGCTAATAAATAAAACCAATTAAGCTTATGATAATGGGATGATAATTGGACGAATTATAATTAGTCACTCACTGCGCAACCAGCACTCTGATATTTCACTGGCTCAAGAGCAGAGAGAAATGGGGAGAGAGAGTGAAAGAGAGAGAGAGAGAAAGAGAGAGAGAGCGAGAGCGAGAGAGCGCTACCTGAGCTTACCTATGTTGCCTATGGGTTAATACTCGCATTATGTCCACACTATCTCACTGTGCAATGGACCCATATCAAGGCTAGCAAAATAACAAGGTAATCAATTAAGTTAACCATGCAATTAAGTTAATTAATTGCTTGTATGCCCAGGAGTTTCCTAGGGCTTGTGCTGTGGACCACATTACTACACTGGCCAGTGATTAGATTACAGTGTTAGTAATGCCATTTGAGGCTTAAGTGTGAAAGCCGCAAAGTGGAGTCCCGCTGGTTGTTGTAAGCCTCTATCTCCAAATTAACAATATAATGCATCTGACTGTATCAGCAGCACTAGTGAGGTGGGTGTGGGTAAAGATGGGGGCTTCAAATGGAGTGAGATAATTTGTCAAAGCCAAGGTAACACAGAGGTTAATCTCTTTCGACAGAATCTTCATAAAAATAAAGATTATTTCTGCTTTTGGTTGCTAAAACGGAAGAGCTACCTTTTGAAGTAAAACAAAATTGCTTTGACATATCACAGCTGATGGAAACAACACAGCGGGACCTCAATATCCAATAGACCCGAGAAAAAATGGCAATGATTTTGAGAAATGTAGCAACGGTTCCAACCCTCTAATTTAATGAAAATGTCATTGTTGTGATACAGTGCGTCTGAGATAACGTTCTCGTCTTTCTCTTTTCTGCTGGTATCCAGATTGAAAAGGCAGTGGCCATGTGGTAAAGTGGAACACTTCCTTTTGTAAGCAGTGATACTGTATATCACTAGCATAATGCACATAGAGAGGATATGAATGGCGAAAGAATAAGAAGAAACACAAAATCTATACATCACTTATAGACTCATAGAAGTGCCATTGTTCTCTATGGTCCGATTGGGCAAGCGTTGTGTTGAAAGCATGGCGGTTTGAAGCTGTACTTGGACCTTGTTCACACATTCACCTCAATAACATTGCTGATTCTGCAACTCAGAACTTCATCGTTCATCTTGATTACCGAATCCCAAAGTAAACAATCACTCCAAACCCCTCATCTTGTCATTTCATCTGCCATTTAATTCATGACAAACTGAGATAAGGTGTGGATGTGCAACGCTGCCGAGAACCAAGGACACAACAGAAAATGTGAAGATGCCACATTGTAAGTGAGTGAACATCGACCAGTACCTACCATAGAAAGCTACAGCTTTGAAGATGAGCTGTGGATTTCACAATGCAATATTCTTGTGAGACAAGCCGATCACGTGCTGTAACTACAAAAAACTTGGTGTAAACACACTCTTTTACACAACAATAGAAAATAGGGTCCAGGTTGACAAATACCGAAGTTACCCTTTAAGGGTTCATGTGGGGCGTGAGGAGAGACATATTAAGAGTGCCTTCTTTATAGGGCTGGACAATTAATCGAAATTTTATCGAAATCGCAATATGGCCTACTGCAATTTTCAAATCGCAGGAGGCGCAATATTTGTTAAAGGCGAAATGTGTGTCAAAATACCATTTTAAATTAAATATTGTTGTGCTGCAGAGATGTCCTGGCCTACACATCATATTCTACAGACTTAAGAAAACATCTTTGTTTGGTACAGATCCCCGCAAAAATCTCACCATAATCATTTTAATACGTTTTTCAATGAAAATGAGAATAATGATGTAAAAATTATCATTCCCTCTAATATCGCAAATCATATCGCAATTATATTGCAATATCAGTCAAAATAATCGCAATTAGATATTTTTTCAAAATCGTTCAGCCCTACTTCTTAGAAAGCTACAGCTTTGAAGATGAGCTGTGGATTTCACAATGCAATATTCTTGTGAGACAAGCCGATCACGTGCTGTAACTACAAAAAACTTGGCGTAAACACACTCTTTTACACAACAATAGAGACAGCAAGAAAGTTTACAGACTGCAGAATCCGGGGGATTAACACTGTTGTGCTCTTTGTGTCATTAAGTTTGCCTTGACTGCCAAATGCATAAGAGAAAAGAAAATTGCACACTTCACAAAACGTCTGTTTGTTTGTGCATGTGCCAGAGAGGATATTTTCCCTCTCAGCACATCTAGGATTGCAACATTCCAACCGAATATGATTTGTGTCAAGGTGAGAAGTACAACACACACACACGCACACACACTACATAATCACTTGTTTTCTAGTGATTCAGATTTGTCCTCCTCTGTTGCACTGCCAGTAATCTTGTAGTATTTCTCCATGCAATACTCAAGATAAGAGGGCTTGTCATTACTGTAATGTGCTGTGTTTGAGCACCGTGCCACTGTACCAGACATCTTTGGTGTGTTTTAACAGAACAGAAGGTGTCTCTCTTTCCAGTTTTCCCCTGTATTATAATGAACATGCTGACAGTTGAATTAGCATGGTGTCACTGTGGCATGCTTCACAGTCACGGGTGCACAGCTGTCCCAGACTGATAGCACACCCCACTCTGTTGAAGGATCACATTACAGCCAGCGAAACATGTAGGCTGGTACACAGTGAAGTAGGCTAACTGCACCCTTATTTGGACTCGACTAGTGTTTGGAACGGCTCCTTCACTGTGTTTGTTTTCACTGAATACATTAAATGATTTTTTTTAGTGTTAGTTATGAAAAACAAAGCAAAAATGAGGATTGAGTGGGGGGGAGGGAGAGGGGAGAGTGGAGAGGAAGGGAAGAGTTTCGGAGCTGCTTTTCATAATAAGAGGAGAGATATCCCCTCAGTCCAGCTGCCTCTACAGAATTAGAAACGCTTTATTTGACAGAAAATGTGCAGGAATTTGTCTTGGTGACATTGGTGCAGAAACAACTGACAACTACAGTCAAATTGACAACTTACAGTGTGACATAAAAAGGGTTTAAGGGTCCACAGTACATACTGACACACATTGTAAAGGGATAATGTAAGGCATACTGTATGACAGTTAGCAGACAATCCCTCTACATTCAATACATTCTATATCTAAGTATGTTTGACATTACTTGCCTAAAGATTCTTCCACTGAGAGCTCCAGGTCCAATCCCGTACTGGGTCTTCTCTGTTCCAGTGAGCTACACACACACACACACACACACACACACACACACACACACACACACACACACACACACACACCACACACACACATACATGCTCCATGATTGGGGACTGCACCTTACTCCTAGTACGGCAGGTGAGGGAAGTGGAAAAAATGCTTGTTTTAATTGAGTCCCCATGAGTAAGCTGGGGAAGTTCGCCCATCACTCACTAACAGATGGTTCCTATTTTTAAACACACACACACACACACACAATGGTGAGAACTACTCTTTTAATAGGCTCCCTGGGGTTAAATGTTATTTTGTGTTATTCACATGTTAGCATACACAGACACACAGTGTGCACATGTATGCTTGAATGCATGAACAAAAGCAGAGACACAAGCAGACTCTCTCTCTCTCTCTCTCTCTCTCTCTCTCTCTCTCTCTCTCTCTCTTTCTCTCTCTCTCTCTCTCTCTCTCTGTCTCTCTCACACACACACACACATGCACACACATGCACAATTCCAACATCATTTCTCCCATGACCTCATCTAAAAACTTACAATGTGAGCAATGTCTTCCTAAATATGAACCAAATTTAATGGTGAATGTTCTACCCACCACACAAACATTTTGTGTAATAGCTGAGTTTACTGAAAAAAGATGTATGTAGTTGCTTAGTATGAGAGCTTGGACCATTTGCAACAAAGTGCCATATAGGGCTGAACTGTCAGAATTGGCTTAAATAAGAGCGAACTCAGAGAGAGTTCAGAGTGAGAGTCTTTTAGCGTGTGAGAGAGAAATCTTTTTTTTTGTTATTGTTTTTTTTTTTTTTCGCCAGGGTTAAATCAGTTCATCAGGAGTGGTTTAATGCAAGCGGTCCAAAATGTTCTACTTTTTAGGCACTTTATCTTGTCCACTCAGCATGCACTTAGTGAGGCAATAAAAAGCAAGTTTGTTGTTAGCATCTCTTCCCTCCTCGCCATCTGATTTACTGCGAGAGACATTTTTTTTATAGAGGAAAAGTGCATTTGTGTTAGTTGAATAAGGACATCCATACCATGCAGAATTTAAACAATTTTAATGTACAGTTTTAATGTATCTCTTAATACTTTCTTGTGTACATATTGTACTGAATACACTGTATACTCTTTGTATACATTGTCATTTTAGCTGAGTGCCAAAGATTCTCTGTGACCTTGTGTGTGATGTAGATGTCAATCATATTAAGTCCCAAAGAATGACTGAAAACGTTTTTGACACCAGTCCCAGCGCAGTGCACTGTACATACCACATATATATCATATTAAGTCGGGAAGATTGACTTTGAACATTTTTGACACCAGTCCTGCAGCAAAATGACTGAAAAATAAACTAGAAGAAAGTAAATAATTGTGAGTGCCTTCAAAAATTAGCCAGCTGACCAATCAACTGGCACAAGTCAACATCTTACTTTGAGCAATTCTTGTTGCTGCATCTTGATATACATGATTTAACTGATACCTGATTTTAGGCATCATCAGGACGGAGCCTAATTGCAAAGATTGATATTGTATTAAAGTAACTGTATGATGGGCAGACTACAGTTGGTTCAATGCATAGTTCAGCTGGATCAAATCTTCATCAAGACCAGTTTCATTCTGGTTTTTGACAACCCACTGGATCAATAATGGGTCTATTAGAGAAGGCACCACTTTAAAGGTAGCAGGTTTTGTGTTGCTGATATTGTAAAAGCGGTGAAAAGAAATTGAAATGATCACAGATACTCAGACATGACAGCCGGTGGTTGTCGGCTCAGTTTGACTTGACTCTGGGTGATTGTGCTTTGTGGGTGATTTATTCCCCCAAATTGCTAGTAGTTAAAATAGGCAACAGAACTTTGTTTCCACGTAGTTCCTAAAACACCTTCCATTACAGTTCATTAATTAATGATGATAATTGATGATAACGACTAACCACTGGGAAAAATGGGGAGAATGGTTGGACTTTTTTTGGTGTGTGTTACTCCAGAAAGGTCACTTGTGGTCACTGGTGGTTTTAAAAGGTCATGAAGTCCAGATAGATGATGCGGGTCAGACCTCCATCAGTTCTCTTCTCATATTTAGGCTAATGTGGAGGAAATTATACTATTATACTATTCTATTCGTTATGTAGTAAGCACTGTCTCATTCCTCCATTTGAATGCTCTCTCTAGTCAGTAATTTTCCACTGGCCTGAGACTAACCCCAGTGTCAAGGCGACCCTGGGAAGCCAGTGAAAACCGGTTTATGCACAAGAAATCTCTTATCTCCAGAACCTGGCCATTCTATTCATCATGTATCAAGCATGATACCATTTCTTGGTTGAATGGAGTCTCTGTCTTCAGTAATTGGGAAAACGGCCTAGACGATCTTGCTGAACTGGTCTTTTGTGAGACACCAAAACTGTTATCTTAGCACTTCTGATGAATGTGGTCCAGCCCCCTTTGCAGACTGGATTTCACCTCTTAATACTGCAGGCAAACTACTGTTTTGCGCCTTTTTGTTCCACACACTTGATGAGTGAACATCTTGTGCCTTGCTTGCAAGCAATAAAAACGACAGAAAGACAACTCTACTCTTAGGTCTCTTTTATTACAGAAAACTTCCACCACAGCTAACACTTGGAACTCTCAACATATATCAAGTGATCCACCTCTATGTTCATTTCCCCACCGTTATGTCCAGCAGTCTTTTATATTCATTGCCTGAAAGTTTGCAAATGTGTGCTTTGTATGCTCCCTCCATGTTGTGGCCTCAACAAACCACTTATTGCTGTTTATGTTCAAGTGTGTGTGCCCCGCATTATGAAGTGCTCCCATTTGCAGTCTGCGTTCACTACCCTCGATGGTTGTACAGTATGTCTTTGGAATATTAGGACTAAGTGACACCATGGTCTGCACCGCCAAATTCTTTCCTTGCTCATGTTCGACAATACAAACAAACAGTTTTCTCTGCTCCAGGTGCCAAATCCCATGACTGCACTGTTTAAAGAAAAGCTACCTTTTTACATTTACAAATGGATGCATTATAAAAGAGGAAGCCACCCGTGTTGATTTACCCTATCAGTGTCACTTGCACTGTCAACACAATGATCAGTTTGCGACAAAAGATACAAATTTTGAGAGGCACATTACACTTGTTTAACAGCAGCATACTACTTGGTATATACAGTATAACTGACAAATAACAGAAGGCACATTAGATTATTAGAGGAGGATTTGGTAGGGAAATGTGTTGGCTTATATATTATGCACTTGTAGGGAAGCTAACTGGTGGCCATTTGGTAATGGGGAAAAACATGGAAAATGCACAAAGTTTCCTTGTTGGTTTTGATGCTGTTAGGAATAAAATTGTATAAAGCATTTGGATGGAGGGGCTATATATGTCATGATAAATAGAGATAGTTTGAGACTGTAATCATAAAGAATAAAGAAAATATGACATTATCTGTGAGTCACCATTACCTCCAACGGGAACTGTACGGCTGCGACGAACCACATGATGTGGTAATGCAGAATCATGGCTGTAACTGTTCTGAAAAAATGTGATAGCAGTGGGACAGGAAACATGTTGTGTTTTTAGCAATAAAACCTCCAATTTCCACAATTCTCTCTGGATAACTAAAGTAAATACTTCAGTCATGTAAAAGGGATTATTACAGTTTATTCAATCATGTAAAAATCTTAATCAGACTATTGCCTCACTCGCAGGATTGGCATTAGTTGCATTACTGTGGGCATGTAAACACAGCCAATACTGACACTGAACGTAACCTTTTTAATCACTTAAGTAAAACGAACTACAGGCAATCGAAAAAATAATGGAAACACATTTTATTGTAGTCAATTGTATCTGCATGTGTGGCTATTGTGTGAATCATTGTCTTTCAACATATAATGGTCAGTGCGCATCATTACATGCAGAGAACATGATGACAAGGTTTTTAGTATCTCCAGAAATTAGAATTTAATTTAAAAAGTGACATTATCTGTCCTTGGTGGCTTTGGGGTGCCGTATATTCACGCCTTGTGACTCTGCACCTGCCGAACAAGGACATTTTCTCCCAACTTTACTCTTGGGAGAAGCCGGTCTGGACTCTCCTCTCCATTATGAAACTGTCAGCGTGCCATGGCAGGGAGCTCACTGCTTTTAAAGAGAATGAGAGGAACTGATTTGATTGGCCATGATCGACGCCAGCCCCTACCACACCTACTGGTAATTTATCCCTTCTAATCTAACCCCTTTAACAACTGCTCTGCAGGCATGCCACTGCTGCGCTAGCACTTCTTCTCAAAATTACCAAAAATCTGTTGGTCACACCCAAGTGTAATTGTGGTGTCAACTTACACCATTGCCTGTGCTTTGTTTCATGAAAACAGGGCCCATTGAGACAGTTTTTAGATTGGCCATCCTGTAATGTTTTCTTTACAGACCTTAAGATAACAGAAGTCAAATCCTGATACTTTGATTTCTGTGTTGGATCTGTGTTCACGAACAAAACTTTAAAAATGTACTCAAACAATAAGCTTTAGGTGTCTCTATAGACTTGACTAGAGTCCAATTTCCCTCACTTCATTAGTGGACAATATTCTTCAGAAAATCTTGAAGACTCATACTATAAACTCTATTGAGCACCCCCTTGACCCTCGGCAATTTGCATATCCCTCAGACAAAGGGCCGGATGATGTCATAATTTTACTCCTCAACTACTTTTACATGCATCTGGGGGGTCGTAAAACACATCTAAGATTTGCCTGCAGTCTTCTCATTAGTATTCAACACAATCCGCCCTATGTGTCTTGCTGAAAGAAGCTGATCATTCAGACTTTTTAACTGGAAGACCCCCAGAAGGAGATGTTCTGAAGCATGATCCATTGGCAAGTTACAAGGGGGTGTGCTGTCACCTCTGCTGTATATGTTACACATGGACATATGCTGCAGCAAACACCAGGTGCAGCTCTTCAACATGTTTGCCAATGAAACTGCTCTTGTCAGCCCCCTGGAGAAAGGATATCACACACGAGGCATCACATCTCAACCTCATGACGTTGAAGACTGGGGAACTAAACTCTGATATACAGTACATGACCCTTTCCCAAACAGAAGCTGTAAGAGGGGAGGACATTGAGATAGTGAATACCTACAAATACAGTATTTTTGCTTCCAAACATCAATATCATTATCAAATTAGTTATGATTCCTTGATATAATTACCGCAAACGAGACCATGATTGAGATGATTGGTAGCCTTAATCTCATGTCAGTGGTATTGTTATTGCTAGTGTTCCTCAAAATTAACACCACATTACTCATAAACCCCCCTGCTTCCCGTTGCAAAGAGAATCTTTGTTTCTTCAGTCAAAGCTTTTCTCTTTGGCTTTACTGAAGAGGTTAAACATATTCAAAGTGATTTTTCAAGAGGCGTCACTTGTTCCATCTGCCATTGTGAGAAACTCTAAAAGCTTTAGCTCTGTTTGCGCTGGACAGTGGCCCCTTGCTGTTTCATAAAGCAATCTGCCTTTGTGCTGTAAAGTAATCCAGCAGATGTCCTGTGAAATCTGACTTGTGGCACACATGCACTGAGGCAGGTGGAGGCTGACAGTGTTCTCAGTGATGGTTTTGTTTGTTTGCAGTAAATATCTAATGTCTCATTAATATGGTGATGCTTTATTGATGTTAAAATGCTACACATAGCACCTTTAATGATAAAATACACTGGGACCAGACCAGGAAAGACATAGCAAAGAATGTTGCTCCTCAGGAAAAATAGCTTTTTAAGGTTGATAACACAATTCTTGAACTGTTTTTAAGTCTTTCATTGAGAGGATTGTTTGTTACAAGACAATGTGTTGATTAGGTAATTACTAGATTGCACAGAAAAACAAATTAAGGAGGGTGCTTGAGACCTGTATGACACTCATTGGAGCCCCTCAGACTGATCTGTACATACTGTCTAACTGCTTGACTAACTATAAAAACTGACAAGGTCTACCTTGACAAATTTCTCCTTTTTGTCGAGGCAATTCCAGATTCCCAGAAGGTTCAGGGTTCCAAAAGCTTTGCTAAAAACCTGTTCAACCATATGGCATTTCAAAACTCATGCATCCCTATCACACAATTAAACATGGTGAAGCCTTATATAGTAGATATAAAATGTTATATGCCTTTTCACCTTATCTGGCACTGTACCATCCTATATGGAGTTTTGCACTGCTTACTTGAACAGAAATGTGTCTGATGCCTTGCCCTTTTGATCTCTATTGATCTTAAGTAGTGTTGCATGCCTTTCGATTTAAATTTAGCTTTAAATCTGTTTGCACTTACACATTTGCATTTGGATACCTGCCCTGTACTCTGCATAATTCTGTGTATTGACATATGGATTATACAGAAATAATCTGCCTGGCACTTTGACATCCCCTTTTTCACTTTTGAACTTTACTCCAAACAGCTTTTAACTTTACTCCCAGTCACTTCTCTGCACTTGAACCATGTCTGTCACTGCTGCTGTTTCATATTGTACTTCATGCTTTTAAACTGTAAATGTGTTTTTCTACTTCATTGCCACTTGAATTATCTCAAGTATTTAAGTTTCTAACATAAATTAAAATGTCTAACCTGACCTCTATAACCTAATCTAAACTGATCAGAATATGGAGGTTCACACACACACACACACACACACACACACACACACACACACACACACACACACACATATATATAGATGCACAGACAAAGGTGCTGTGGCACACACACAAACACACACACACATGCAGTGTAGAGGCTGATCTAAACTGGGCCAGGCAGGGCCTGGGAGGGAGAACTAAGCAGGACAGAAAGTACAGCAGCCAAATGGAGAGGTGGAGCGGCCGGAGGGCTGGTGTGAGTGGGGAGAAAGGGAAGAAATAGGAAAAAGTGAAGAGATATGGGAAAGAGGGACATGAGAAGGCAGAGAAGGAGAACAAAGGTTATGTAGCCCCTTCAGCTTTAAACCACCTTGACCTCAAGAGTTTCTTTCTCATTTCACTCCTTACAGAAGTATACATTTATATTCTTCTGTGGCTAAAATGTGCAGATACACCCTATGGCGTTGCCCCCTAAAATTCTGTTTACGTTTTAAGACGATCATCCTTACTTCACCAAAAATTTCAACTCGACATAAACTCTGGAGGGTCTTAATTTCTGTAAAAACTGCTGATGGTATTATTCCAGTCCAGTGCTGGAACATCGGTGTATTGAGGTGCCGCAAAACGAATCCATTGCTTTAAATAACTAAAATGTGTTTACCTTTCATTTAAGTTAAGTTCTAGTAATATTTATGTCTAGACATCTTGTCAAGATTATGTCTCCTGCATACATTTCCAAACATGATCATATTAAAAAAGGTATATTCCACAAACCAACAGGAACACCACTGCGCTGGGTTTTTCTCTTTTTACCCACAAATCTTCCATTTCTTTGTCTTGGCACAAAGCTTTGAGCATTGAATTGTTAAGTCAAAGGCAGTCATGACAAAGCTTATGGCTGTAAATGAGTAAAAATGTCTTCACATGATGCTGGGGCATGCCTGCTCTTTAACAGCGTTTGCAGTTTGGCTTCTTATCTGAAAGTGTATTACAGAAGTCAAACAATAGGTGTTTGCTTATGGTCTAGCACTGGGTCCTTTTTGGCTCATCTTAATGGCACATCTTTAATAAATATTTATAGGGGGCATTGGGGGATATTAAAAAACATGACTTTGAGACATGCTAAGATGGCTTTATTCCCACGGAGATAGGGATCTATGTAGAGTTAGCAAGGGAAGGAGAGGATGAAGACGAGGCAGTCATTTGTTTGGTGATGGCAGGCCAACAGATGACTTTGGCAAGGACATGTTTGATGGACAATTGACCTAGAGAGTGGGAATATTTATTTACTTACTTTAATTTACTATCTAAATGCTCTTATCTGTTTATGGTAAACAAATATTTTATCAGCATGCAAAATAACACAATCATGCTGCAAGAACAGAGGTATATTTTTTAAGTGCAAGGTAAATACAGATATGTAAAGGTGATTAATTTCCACACAATTTTGAGTGGAATCAGATTTATATTTATTTGCTAATAATATTACATGTACCAAAATATGACAAGATCATTGGTGCAGACAATAATTACAAACCCACACATGCAACAAATTCACAGATGAAGGTAGAATCAGAACCTGATCAGATGGTTAGGGAGTGCCTCTACTGAGATGTATCTCTAATGAATCACAAAAAGTTGAAAGAGAAAAAGAATAAAAATGGGAAGACACCTGCACACTGTGGTGGCAGTTTGAGGTCAATTAGTGTCTTATCATGGCTCTTCTTTTTGGAGTTGGATGTAGCCTACAGTAATCTTTTGAAGCCCTTTTCTTTGTCATGATGAAAAAGTAGCAAATGTGATGTGAAGTCAGATGTCATTACTGATTACCCAGACAGCAAATTGACATTGAATCAACCTAGCATCAGTGTTAGGGCTTCAATGTTAACATTAAAATCTGACATTGATTCAACTTCATATTGTTCATTGATCTGAAATCTATACAACATTGAAAATTCGCTGAAAACAGACACAAAAATCTACATACTTTCAATTAAATTCCAATCATCTTCAATAATGGTTGATCAAATATTGAATCAATGTGCAATCAATCCCACTTTATATACAGCAAGGATTTTAGGTGACATACCAGCAGAACACCATGACAATTTCAATTTCACCTTAAAAGATAAGAAAAAATACCTTCAACAGGACGCTGAAACATTTTATTTGCAAGTCAGTTGCACATTTTACATAAATAAATAAATAAATACATGAAATTAAATAAAACTAAATACTCATTTTCCTTGGGCCAGGATGTTGGGTTCAGCCCTGTTAGTCTGTTAATACCGCTCAGGAGCATGCCTTGCAATTTCTGTACAATATCTGCAAAGGTGTGTTGTGTGATTTCCTTCCTTCTCTAAGGGACAAAATCAATCAAAGAAAGAGAGAGGGCCATTTTTCATTCTCAAATTGTATAACAGAGCTATTGATAAAAAGGAATAGCATTATACTTTTCAAACTGTTCCGCACTTCATCACACAATTGTCACCAAAAAAGTGGGGAAAAAAGTTACTTAAAGGAGTTACTAAATTGACACTAGCGTTGACTGAGAAATGACTTGTTAGTATCCATTTTTTACAGTTTTCATTTTTGCCTGTAACTCTGTAACACGTGTGTGTGTGTGTGTGTGTGTGTGTGTGTGTGTGTGTGTGTGTGTGAGAGAGAGAGAGAGAGAGAGAGAGAGAGAGAGAGAGAGGGAGAGAGAGGTAAAATACTCTAAACTAACAAACATAGGCAACATATGCCATTTTCTATTAAATAGAAAATGTTTCTGATTTCGGGAAGGGTTTAGGCTTTTAATTTGGCAGCAGCAGTTGGACTCAGTTTCTGCAGGGCCTGGGGTGGCTTGGACTTAAATGTCAGACTTTTGCAAACTTTGTTGATGCAGCAGCTTTTCCATATATCATAAGTGCAGTAACATACCAAAAGTTGATGTCAGACTACGCCTTTAATGAGATACTAAATGTGCATAGCTGTGCAGAGTGTAACTTTAATGATGCGGTTGTATCAAAACTTTCCTTGCGTGCCTGCCTTCCATCAGCTGCCTTGACTCAGGCAATTCCATACTGATGAGAGACAATGTTATACGTGTTCAGCTTGAGTATTTTGTACTGTTTGTATCACCAGTGTCTTCTCTACACTACCTAGAATAAACAGTTTACTGGAAGTTGTTTCAAAACCATTTGGCTATGAGTGTCTCACTAATATCCCTTTAAAGAAGTAAAATACCTCACACAAAGTAGACCAAAGTCTATGTTGTACATCGTCAATATGCTGTATGTGTAAAGAGAGGGATTGACTCATTGTAGTGACACATTGGTTTTAGTAGTGATGGCACATTCTAATGTTAGGAAAAAAAGGATTTCTGCAATATGTGTGTGATGTGTGGGTTTGACTCTCAAAGTGGGTTGCAAAGATGCAGGATAAAAGAAACTGATCCAGATATTACTCATGGTGACTACATACCTCAACAATGGCAGAAGATAAACAATGATTTCAAATGGCAACTAGTACAAAGGCAAGACAGAAATATTATCCATTTGTCCTTTAAAGAGTCATTTTGCATCCAGTTTGAGCTTCTCTCCACCTACTGCGCGATTTAAAAAAATGCAAGAAAGTGAAGAGCGGGGGAGAGGAAGGGGGTTTGGTAATATCTTTTTTTTACCAAATGACAGAGGACAATTGTCCTTGGATGCAGCTGCATCTCCAACTGTACACTGGCTGCCCATTTTAACCACTGGAGGGCAAACTGAGCCAGGTTTAGTGAGATAAGTACGGCACCGGCACATTTGTGCTAAAATATTGACAATATGACCAGTGTTGTTGTATTTCATAACTACATAGTACTAAATATAACCTCAAAAAAAAAGTGTTTACTGTGGAGTTACTTTTTAAGCTTATCATAAAATCTGCTGGAGCTTGTGTAAAACGATTCTAAATGTAAAAACAAATAATATATTCAGCATGTACGTCTTGTGAAAGAGTCCATACAGCCTCTGTGCTATGACACTGCTATGATGCTCTCCTCTCTGTTGTGCTCTGGAGTTGAGTGGAGCAGACAAAGTGGCCGTTACTTCAAATTATGAAGCAAAAAGAAAAAGGCTGTTTCTTTCATCACAGAAGCGACAGTTTCCTTGGGTTGAAGTTGATGAACCGATTCTGCATGGTTTGTTGGTAATTAAAGCGGATCAAGCTTGCTTCTTTTTAGATGCACCGACAATTACCACAAACACACACTCGATGCCCATGATAAGAGCCGGCAGCACTTAGCCTACAAAGAAGGTGGTTGACAGCCCCTCAACGGGTCCGATTAATGTATTGGCAAGACAGATGAATGGAGAGACTTACCAGCCTCATGCGTTTCCCCTCTGGTTTTTGTTTTATGTTTTCCATGTTACTGTTGATTCCATTTACAGAAAAGCTTTTATCCGTTAGCTTTGAGGACTCATCTATGAATACTGTAAGTGCAACAAGGGCCAATTTATACTTTGGAATTCTACGTTACGAGTTGTATGGTGTGGCAATTATATGTACCCAGCAGGATTCATTAAATCAAGATGCAGTTCTGATGATGTTTCACCTGCATCTGTGTGTTTGTCTATCTGTCTGTCTGTCTATCCGTCTTTTAGCAGGATATCTCAGAAACTTTGGCACGGATTTGAACAAAACTTGGTATGAAGGTTGGTTTTGGGCCAAGGCAGAACTGATTAACTTTTCATGTCAATTGGCCAAAAGGGGGCGTGGTCTTCCACAAAAAGGTGCATTTTTGTGCATTTCAGAACAGATTCACATAATATTACAACTTTGACAAAAGGTTGTGCAGGGAAGAACCACTGGACCATGCCTTCCTACGGTTTTTGTAATGTCTCTGGGTGAAGCCTTGCGGGGTGTTGTCAGACATGGCGGAGGTCTGTGCTCTACTGAGCACATTTTCTAGTTAAGGTCTGTGCTCTACAATATGGCCTTTGAAAAAGGCTTCATTTTCATAATTCAGGATTTGTACGATAACCTCTCTGCAGCAGTGCTGACAGGCAATGCATACTTGCACAGGTTCCTATAGTCTCTAGACTCTCGCTCAAGAGAGAATCTTTCCCTTTATCTCCTCTGTTATTTGCCTTATCTCTGCAGCCCATTGCCCAAGCAGAAAGACTGTGGGCCACCAGCCAATCACCATTTATGATACTTTCCATTCTGTCTCTCTTTACGCTGATGACATCTCGATTTTCGTCCCCAAAGACATATACACCTACCCGGATGTGTGCTGTCATTGTTCAGTTGATCACACATACTCAGTATGCGTTGACTCAGGTACGAGGGGACTGACTGACGGAACCAACAGTCAGTGTTTTATTTGAGATCTATTGAGAAGAATTCCCCTCCCCGAGACTTTCCCCTTTGTAGTGGCCGTTTCAGCTCGGTCATTAATCAAGTCATATCAGTGAAATGTCTCAAAAGTTTGCTGAAGTTAAATGCGACTCATCCATCACATTACTGAGAGGCTTCATATGAAAGAGATGTAGACATTTTTCTTCTCTTTCCCTTGTCAATGGGGGATATGATGCAAAGTTAGGTTCTACCCACACTTGATTAGGTGGCGAGGTCCTCGAGAAAAGAGAGCGGGGGATGAGAGACAGAGGGAAGAGAGGAAGAGTAAAGAGAAAGGGACAGAGCGATAGCGAAAGGTACAGGGGGTAAAGAGGGGTAAAGCAGGAGAAACGGAGAGAGAGGTGGAGAGAAGAGGAGAGAAATAGAGGGAAAGACAGATGAGGGGGGTGAAAGGGAGACTGGGCTTTCTTGCAGATAACATCGCTGTGTGATAGATTCCTGTGGAGACTAAATTGGGCTCGTGGGCTGAGAGGGAATCAGGCAAAGTCCTGACTGACAGGCAAGGAGAACACTTATCAGTGACTAGTGAGAGGAAATTGGACAGCTCCTGAATGGCTACATGACAAAGCTGCTCGTTATTGTGTGTCTCTCACACAGTAATCGATAATTCAAAATGTAGCATTCACCTCCTTGCCTAATTTGTAGTTAGGTTGCAAAAGATACCATTATAACTACTAGGTAAAAACATTCTGAGCAGCCCCCTACCACTAGCACATGGAACCATAGTGTATAACATTTTTCCCTTGAGGTTGAGGAAGAAAGATTTAGTCCCACATCTGTAGTTAAGAACTCCACAAGCTTAAAAAGCATTAAAGGTAGAGAGAGATCGAGGCAATAAGGTTTGATGGCGTTAATAACAAGGTCACCAGAAAGTCACTGGTCAACTCTCATTCTCCTCCTATAGTCTCCTTCGAGCTAATGCACTCGTCCCCGTGTTCACCTTGCTCCCTCTCTCTGTCTCTTCTTGTCTTTCTAACAATGATCCACCTTCCACTGTCTTTGCTTGCTGTCCCACTTAACTGGCTTTAAAAGCTCCGACCAGATGGCTCAATGAAATGAATGGTTATGTGTGTGTGTGTGTGTGTGTGTGTGTGTGTGCGTGCATGCGTGTGTATATGCGTGTGTGCAGTGACACATTCAGGGATAAGAGGGACATTAGTGAGAAGTGATTTGACACCCCATCAGGGAAAGACATTTCTCAGTCCTTCACCTCATCTCTCTCTCGCCGTCTCCCCTTCACTCTTTCAATCTTGCCTTTCCTCTCTGTCTGTTGCATGAATATCTATTTAGTTTTCAAAAAGCGTTATTTAAGAGTACTATCTGGCATGTCTTAGTACTGCAAAGTACACTGCAGAGCTAGAGAGAACAGAAAGGACATTGCATGTGCCATCCTTTACTGACTGAAATGAAATGGAAGTGTTTCATATTCTATTTTATTGAGTGACTTATTTTTTTTTAATTGAGCAATATTATTGCAGTTTTTCAAGTAATGCAGTTTCTTTCAGGGTCATATTTCTACAGATGCTATACAGGCATAGTTAAAAGGCTGAGCTGAACTTAATTCTGAATAATGAATTATAACTGAATTGTGCTTCAACTCTTTTTGATGTTGTGAAGCATAAATCACAGAAAGATAGCAATTATGATGTCATTCTACTTAATCTTTTCTATAAGATGAAGGGAAAGATAGAACATTCCAGTAAAATGTAACCTTTACATTACCACATTGTTCCGTGAACATCATACCCCATTTGCAAGAGAGTCATTAGCATATCAAAAAAATAACATAAGTAGTAATATATCATTCTCCACAGAAAGTAGGCTAACTTGTTAAAAAGTAACTTATAATAAGTACATAATGTTACTTTCATGATGTCTCTCTAAAACTTTGGTTATCAGAGGACTACAAATCCTATTTCAAGCTGAGTCAATGTCTGACATCCAAAATACCTTGGTAGAGGAAGCGTGAATACATAACTGAAAGAGTCAATTTGCTTTGACTCTCCTGGTGTACCTGCATGTGTCCTGTGTCTGTGGTTTGTGCCTGGTATACAAAGTAAAATTTGCTGTGACCAGAGGTGTAATGAAAAATTTATCAAAATATATAAGCATACAATACATGATAAAGAGGATTCATGGAGCATACTTCTCCACAGGGAATTCACTTCCCTTCTATGTCACAGACATATTAATCACCTCAGGAAGGGAGAGTGACAGCATGATAGTCTCATGAATTAATAAAGCTCTTGCTATACAACAAAGCCTTCTGGTTAATTCAAATAAGGTCATAACTCAGTTGCTTTTGTTTGCAAGCAGTCTTACACTCACAAATGTGTGTGTGTGTGTGTGTGTGTGTGTGTGTGTGTGTGTGTGCATGCATTCATTCATGCATGCACCCCCCCCCCCCCCTCCCCACCACACACACACACACACACACACACACACACACAAACACACACACACAAAAACAGGAGCAACCACTGCAATTATGTAGCTTTTCTCAGGGAGGAGATACCACAATGTTAATACTTATTATTCAGAAACAGTGGGGAGTTGTAGAGCTCAGTGGTCTACCCATTTTTTAATAAACAGCCCACCGCTGAGCTAAATCATATCAGTGTGATTGTGTGTGCCTGTGTTTGTCAGCATGTGCATGAGTGTTTGTATATAAGAAACACATAAAAAAAAACAAAATAACATGCATTTTTCACTATAAAAAGAGAGACAAATTAATTGCATAAATGAACTCAACTATTATCTTAGTGAATTAAAATACATAACATCAAAACGCTTTTTGAATTATGAACATTTGAACAGTTGCACTGTATGTTTCCTGTGCCACGGAAGGAGCAACAAGAACTTTTCATTTGCAAAGTGTGGTGGAGGTCCCATAGATGGGAGCATTGAGCTAAACTTCACAAGTGAGGGGGAGAAAGCGAAAAAGCCTTGTGCCCCATGCTTAGCCAGTTGTATCACCCTCACTTCACTAAGCAGCCCATGTAGTTGGAATCCTAAATTGAATAACTGCCCAAGCCCAAGATCCAAGCCATGGCTGTACAGCACTCTCCACACTGTGACTAATGTATCCCGATTCTATTATTGTGATATTACTTAAATATACAGTGTATAACTTTTCACCAGTAGGGGAAACTCAGCAGCCCAGAACACAAAGTGTGTCTCAGTGCAAAGAAAATTTGTGTGGCATACATCGTCCTAGAGCCATTCCTAATTGGCTCTTGAGTCAGTGCATTCAAATTTGTGAGCATGTGACAGTCAACTGAATCATCTGCAAGGCCATGGTTGACATTTAGCAAATTCTAAATTGGTCAGCCCAAATTACAATAGCAGTACAGTTCTGTATCATGGTTCAACCTGCCTCAGGAAACACAAATGTATCTAAAATGTCTGGTATATCGCTCATCTCTCACTCTACTTCGGGTGGTGTTACAAGAACTGTTGTTAGAGTTGGTACTAATTTGGCACTGACTTGATTAATTGAGAAGATGGCTGAAACAAGAGGCAAGAAAAGGAGCTAGAGCTATGTTTCCATACATACAGTGAGGGAAACATTTGACCTCATTACAGTTTTTTTTACAAACATTTTGACATAATTTACATAGCCTAATAGTTACATTGTTGCTTATCTTTCAAAAGTGGATTTGAATGCAGCACAGTGTCAATCACCTCACTTGTAGGCTGACCAAATGTAGGTAGAGAAAAATGCTTTTACTAGCCACCATGATTCATTTCTAGATTAATCCATAATAGAATATTAACTGTTGTATATGTATAACTTTCTGGGGTGGATTCTCTACAGTATTTAGCCAAGAGGGAGTAACCTAATATTTCAGATATCTAACCTAATATTTAAGATACCCAGTAGATGGCAGTGGCCCCTGAGGAATCTAGTTTGCTTGTATGTAATGATGTGCTACATTTGAGGTCGTAAGTCATAAATTCCCAGCTGGTAGGTCATGATTAAAACCTCTGCACCTTACAGTGGTCCAGCTCTGAAAAACCAGGGAAGATGCAGATGAGATTTTCTTTCCCCATCGTAAAATAGGCTACTATTCCATATGCAACAGCTAATGTTATGTCAGTGCCAGCTAGCTAGAACGTTAGCGGTAACTGCAGAAGCAACCATCCTGATAGATACATCCTGCAGTTTGCAGATGATTCTGTCATAAGCCTGCTGCAAGATGGGGATATGGGTCATGGGCCAGTTGATGATTTTGTTCAGTGGTGTGACAACTGCTTCAGTTGTTTTAGGGAATGTGGCCAAAAGAAAATCATCCCCACCCAGACTGTCAAAGGGCAGGGCTGTATGGAGCAGCCTACTTAGGCACCATAATTGATAATAAGCTGACGTTTCATCAGATTGCCACTGCATTATGCGAAAAGGGTCAGCAATGAACGCCTTCAGGGTGTGTAGAATGAATCTTTTTTTTATTATTCAATGGTTGAGTCCGTTGTCACCTTTTCTATAATTGCTTAGTATGGAAATCTGTCCTTGGCCAACAAAAACAAACTGCAGAATAGAGTTGAGGTGGCTGTCAAAATCACTGGTGTCAAGCTGAAGCAGCCAGCTGCCATCTTTGACCAGCGGGCTGTCAGGAAAGCCACAGCCATACTGGAGTGGCCCCTTCATTCCCTTTATGGGGAAATTCAGTTTCTTCTCTCTCTCTCTTTTCCTCAACAAAAGAAAGTACTAGGCTTAGAGACTATTATTAGAGACAGGTCATTATTTAGTAAAGAAGTGCGCTGCTCAAATTTATACAGCTGCCTTTTTAAGCCTGTAGTCTAATAATATTACTGGTTTAGGCAGCTGATGTCAGATACTACTACTTCTAATAATAACAATAATAATAGGATATCTGGCTGAAAAAAACCCACACAAAACAATTACGTGCTTTATGAAAAAAATGAAATTTATAATAATAATTTTATAACATACCAGTAGGCTAATAGAATATACTGGTCATCAGACTTGCAAACAAAGCATCAGTGCATCAAAACAGAATGAAACAAAAACTGCCAAAGCCATAAAAGTGAATCGAAAAAAGCTCTGGCTACAAAAACAGGAGCAATGCATCAAAGCATTTATAGTTATGTTTGCGAAATGAATTTCAAGGCGTTCGCACCAGTACCTGTATCTATGGCAACGAGTTAACATGCCAGTGTGTTCCACTATATGCATGCCACCGACTCTTTTTGGTTATATATTTTGTGATGTCTAACTAATGGTATTTTAGGCCATAAATATTGTAGGAATGTAGTAATTCTGACATATTTCTTTTTATTGGGGACAGGCCTTTATTTGCACATGTACACAACAACAGTCCCTGGTTACTGTTGGAGACTATTTGACACCACATCTTTACTGGAACTTTTACAGTATAAATATGTTAAAAGTAAGCTGGGTAGCATTAACAGTGTATGCCAGAATTTAGTACGTGTCAAGTTAGTATTACTTAATTTAGCTGTTTGTCTTTCAACATATTATTTGATACAACATCTTGCAGAAAATTCACAGAATTCGCTTTGCTAAATGGTACATTTACCAATACAAACTATGAGTAAATGTACTGTAGTTTGCTTTAGTTAATCTTAAGTTGTCAATATGGTACTGACTGTATATTTGTCTCTACGAAGTTGTACTGAGATTTTACATTGTTAAGAAGACACTTTGCGGTAGTAGAGAAAACTGCTGTACATGGTCTTAGCTGGCAGCCATTCACCAACAGACTTGTCTGTGAGCAGCCATGCAGAGTAATTTGATGTCCTGCAGCTTTTTAAAAACGAGGGTTTTTAAAGCGAGGGTTTATCAAACAAGTATTGTACCATTTTTTGAGGCGGCTCCCTAAATGAATGTGTGTAAAGAGCTGTACTGAGATGCTACAGTATATTTTTTCTGGAAGACAACAGTCCTTTTGGGGGATATTTTACTCAAGTATTGATATTGTCCATTTATACTTAGCCGTTGCCTATAGAGCTGTTGGTGTGGCAAGTTTAACGATGTCTGTAAGACAAATAGAAGTCACCTTACTTAAGCAGGCAAGTTATTGTACTTTTTAGGAAAGCATTTGCTCACTGTCTTCTTTTCTGTCTTTGATGCTAGTATTTCTTATTGAATCTCCATAATTTTATTGCACTTGTATACACACTGCAGTGATCAATACATCATGGCCAAATTTGTCCTCAAATGATATCCTGAGTCAATCACAGTTCTTGCAAATGTATTACATCCAATATAATAATATTAGATTAGATACACACACAAACACACACACACACGCACACACACACACACACACACACACACACACACACACACACACACACACCTACACACACACACACACACACACACACACACACACACACACACACACACACACACACACACCATCATATTCTTGTTTCCTGTGATCTTCTTTTCCCAGGCTACACATAATATAGGATTGTGCTTCTTACTACCACAGTTGGAAAAAACAGTATGGAGACACTTAAAAAAACCTAGAATCTAATTGTCAGCAATTTGCTCAGCTAGATTCCATCACTTTAAGGCCAAACATATTGCAGCACAGCTACTATTGTTTTCTAACCATAACTATTACCCTACTAAGCTTAATTAGCCATTCATGTATTCTAGACAGTCAATAATAAGCTTAAACAGGCCTTCATATATTCTAGATAGTAAATACGACTGCTACAGTTAGGTTGACAGTTGCTGTCATTATGTAATATTCAAAAACCTAATTTGAAATGATTAAGTTGATGAGTTCAGAATTTCATGGGAATTATGTATTGCTCAGTTTTAACTGAGTGCAAAGAGGCATACTGCTGTGCTGTTTTACTGGAAATGCTCAGGATCAATTTAATTAGTTGTCATGGCCACAATTCCACCAAGATTACAGTGTTTCTGCATGTTAACATCCAGGGTGGAAGCACATTTCATTCCCTGCTATAAATGAGCAGCCATTTTTTAAAACTGTTTTCTGGTGGAGCCTAAATTGCAATCACAGGGTTTTACAGATAACAGAGATACAGTCCTCATTTGTACGTGTGTCTACTGTGTCTGGATGGGGTTCAGCTCTAACTAGACTTGGCTAACACACTTATAGGATCCTGATGTGATTGTGCGGTGTGTGTGTGTTTGCGTGTCTGTACTACAGTATATTTTGCTCATGCAGTAGGGAATTTCTGTCATTTTCTGTCACTCTGTCACAAAAGCAGATCAAAGGGCAACATGGGCAAAGGATGCATAATAGGGCAGAAAATAGGCACATGCTGTAACCGTAATAAAAGATAGGCTGATGTTAGCTGAATGAAGTAGAGAGGGTACTTTTCAGGATCCGACTGTGGTGTCTTACAACAATATCTCACAGCAGTCACACCTATAAAGATTCCTTAGAAACACCATGGCAACAACATAAAAGCTGGACCCCTGCTATCAGACTCACTAGCGGGGGGTCTCTTGACAGAGGTGGCAGCATTTAGTCAGCTCAAAGAGGATGTGACATGCTTATCCCTCCTGGTCCGCAACATCTGCTTAATACTGACCCGTGTCTCACCGCACTGGCAGCAGCCCCTGCCATAACATCTGTTTAAAGGTGACCCTGACCCCTGCCTGCTACCTCGGTGTAAAATCATACCTTACTCTCGACATAGATCATTACCTCTGGCCAAAACAAGGAGGTGGTGTGTGGATTGAGATGCATCAGGAGTCAAAGCTCAGTGCAAAAACATCTGGTTCACACTGACCCCGTTGCCTCCCACCTCTGCCAAAGCATCAGCTTTCTCATTGTTACAGCTGGGCAGAGAGAAGACTGTCTTCCTGCTAGACCTCTACGCAAGGTGAAATAATTGGTGTGATACAATGAGCTTTGGGATTTGTACAATGACTTTAAAAAGATCTGCTGTTGTCTTAAATTCTTCATTCTTTCGGGGACTTGTCATTTCAATGTGATTTCTGAGATCTGATTCTAAAGATCAGATTTTATGAGGTCACCTCGCTGTGTGTCCACAACTGGCCTGAAAATGTCTTTTACACATCTCCTGTATCTGTATTATTTAAATCTGTGTCCTCATTTTTCTTGCCCTCCCTCTCCATCTCTTTGCATTGCTTGTATGTGCATTGCTGCTAGATTGTGTCCAGATTATGTAGAATTCTGATCACAATGCTAGCCTGAACACTTCCATATCTGGTTTTGAAGATTTGATAGTGAGGTAGGCAAAACCCGACTTTTATGCATCTCGACCTGTCACAATGTGCCCCGGCATGGTCGGATGATAAAAGTTGCATTGAAATGACAAACGGAACCGTAACCTCGTTTGAGATTCTTCAGATTAAGATTGGATTAAAAGTGATAAGGATGTGAGGCATGTGGTATAGAGAAAAGAAATCTTGAAAGCCGGTGCAACATATTCAGCTCTAACACAGCGGGGTGAAGTTATCCTTCTATCACAGATCAAGGTTGTGCTGATAGACTGGATGTCAGCCTTTGGTCTAATGCTGAGGTTATGCTGTATTGACCTTGAGGTAGCAGGGAACTTGGGTTGGATTTTATGTGTTCTGCTTGGAAACGCCTGCCCATGTACATGGATTGAGGGTGAGCTGTGTAGCTTGATCAGCAGTTCACCACCTGTAGTCGTCAATGCTTGGTCAGAGACCCAGATTGCATTGCATGCGGGAGGCCAGATCTTAGTTTAACTAATGAGGCCACATAAGAATAAGACTTTGCAGAGGAAGGTTCTGTGGAAAATCAGTTTGGAATATGGAGGGACTGCCATTAGGTCGGGATCTGCATCTGGTGTCTTGAATATCAGATATCGGATAAAAGACAGAGTCAGTGATTACGTCCAGGTGGTGACCAGAGACATGAACAGTTTTGAGAGTAAAATGATTGCAGAGGGTGATCCAAGTGATGCAGTGAGCGAGGCGTTAAAGGCGCGGAGAGTGTGATCAACGCTTGTTTATGGCATGAATGCACAGAGGAGCAGTACATAGAGAAAAAAAAAAATGGAATCAGACTGTTGATGTTGAGAACATGTTTGGAGATGAGAGATCCATGATATGATACTTCATTCCTCAATATTTTCCCGGAAGCTCTTATTCAAGGGTTGATGCTGTAAGTAGAAAAGGGTGGAAAGGTGAGTGGACCAATCATATATTTGGAATCTAATCTAATTCTGAATTAATGAATCTACTATTTCTTGTTTTGCCAGAGTGGACTGGAAATGACCGTAAACCTAACCCTACACCTAAACCTAACCCTAATGACATGGAAAAAATCCTTTCCTAAGACCTGAACAGTCAACAAACTCTCTATTTGGATGTGATACCAGCACTTTCTCCATCTCAGACACTTATACAGGAGTTGTCCTCTACGCATGTGAAGCAGGATTTGGATCAGACCAGACCATCAATATGGCCTTGCTTGAGTGGGAGTGATTAATGGTAACACTGCATTGATGATATTGTTTGTCAGAATCTGTTCTGATGTAAATGTAAAAATACAGCACATATGGAGGTTCACTGAGAATGTCATGTTTGTCCAGCTCATACAGGAAAAACAAAAGGGAGAGACGCTGGAAGAGAGACAGATTGCTGCCAGCCTTCCTTTTGGTTTGTACTTGAATCGCTTACATAACACAAGCTGTGAGATCTGATAGCTATATGTGTGTGTGTGTGTGTGTGTGTGTGTGTGTGTGTGTTTGTGTGTTTGTGTGCGTGTGTGCATGTGCATGAAAGAGAAACAGAATTAGATAACAGATAATTTGTTAAGAAACTGCTCACTGGAGATTGTAATCTGTTCGCTAATGAATTATGATAACTCTGTGGCTATGAAATGAGGCATGTCTGGGCACTGGCTCACACAAACACTCAGAAACACACACATACCTACGTGCACACACACACACACACACACACACACACACACACACACACACACACACGCCTCAACTCCCACAAAACTCTCTCTTTCAGCAATGTGCTTCCTCATCACTTGGAGCTATGCCCTTCTAAAACACCCCACAGTCTGGAATGGACAAACCTGAGCCCTTTTATATCCTCCATTAGTTGTGCAGCAAGTATAAATTAGCTGTATTACTGTAACCATGTCTCCATCCAGCCCAAGGCTTGCTAATGCTGCTAATGCACTCCTCCATAAACCTCGCACTTCACCATGATATACTCCCACACTGGCATCTCTCAGACAATGAGCTCCATAAGCATTTGGACAGACACGCAGTGATGTTTTGGCTCCATACTGTTATTACTTTAGATGTGAAATGACACAGTTGCTATGAGGTTTAAGTGCAGACTGTCAGCTTTAATGGGTATTTTCAGCCAGATCAAATGAACGCTTGGAAAACTCTGGCACATTTTGTCCAGATTATCATGATATTCAGTAAAGCAACCATTTGTCATATGTAGTCAGAAATTATGTAAGTGCAATGACTTATAATGAATCTGCAACCCACAAGCATCACCAGACTCAACACCAGACTTTATAACTTGCTGGTGCCTCTTTCCAGCCTTGTGTGTTGGATTCATGTGACTGTGCCTGGCTGTGGATTGCTCTTACAGGATGGAGCAGGAGAATGACTCAGAGCTGGACGGATAACTAGACTCCTGTTTACTTGTTCTTATTTAAAGGAAATATCCACCCAAAAAAACACTTTATCACTGTTACAAAACAGCCACTGGCGATGTACCTTGCATTTTTTTGCATTATTTAGTTTCATTTTTGTGTATTTTTCTTGTTCTACAACTGTCCAAACGTAGATGTCGATACATCGTGTCAAGATATTTCCAGCAGCTCTACGATGGAGTTTGATAGCAGAAAATGTTTCGGCTATCTAAAAACATCAACGGTAAACGTCTTTGGTGTCAGTCCCTCAGAAGCAAAGAGCAAGGGATTTTTTTCTACACTGACCATTTTGCATCGACATTCAACAATCATACAGGGAGAAATCCGTCATAGAAGAGCCAGAGATACTCATTTCTCCACCCACAGTAGCCTCATAGAATGCAATGCAATGCAGCCACAAGACATGTTGCTTTTGAGGAAGGGACATGACTGCAATCACAGACACGTCCCAATGTCCCAAAATATAGTTGTCTAGCTATATTTATATGCCCAAAAGTAGTAGACAAGGCAGGTTTTATATAACATAGACTTACATAGGGTTTTCCAAACAATAAAACAACAATAAACAAGACAAATAATATACAGCAAATACCAAATATGAATTAATAACAGGGTTACAGGGAAACAAAACACAAATACATACAAACACAATATATAAAAGCATGCAGCATGTGTTGTAAGAAGTGTGTGAAAATCTGACAGTGATTTTACCAGCCTCAGCTCTCCAGACAGGACATCCCAAAGCCTAGGGACCCGGATGGGCAAAGGCCTGCTCACCTATAGTCTTTAACCTAGACTTCAGCGAGGTGAAAAGGGCCCTGCTGGAGGATCTGGAGTGTGTGCATGGGCTCATATGGGGAAAACACCCTCAAAGTAAAGCTGGTAGTATGCACTTTAACCTCAAAGTAATTGTGTCATTTCACATACAAAGTAATAAGAGTGTGGAGACAAAACATCAAAGCCGTGTTTCTGTACAAACACTTTTTGATGCCATCTTGAGGCACTGCAAACAGGACATTTTGTGTGTGTGTGTGTGTGTGTGTGTGTGTGTTTGGCTGCACAGAATTGAGTCAGCCATACAGGGTCAGCACAATGACTGGACATCAAAGGCTACTTCCTTTCATTCCTGGTCTGTGCAGTGAATCATCCAGCAAGGTAAATGGAGATCTGGCAAAACAGAGCAGTGCAGAGGAGGAGGGAGAGAGAGAGAGAGAGAGAGAGCGAGAGAGAGAGAGAGAGAGAGAGAGAGAGAGAGAGAGAGAGAGAGAGAGAGAGAGAGAGAGAGAAGGAGGCATGACAAGAGAGATGAGGAAGGGTCGAGGTGCTGTGCTGAAGACAGGCAATATGACAGAGGATAGCGGGATCAGGGAAAGATTGGGCTGGGAGAGGAACGGGTGAAAGAGGTTGTGTGTGCTTTAGAGATGGGCCAGGGGATCTCGCTTCTGTCAGTCAAAGCCCAGACAGAGGGAGACATGGAGGGACTGTTGAGGGGTTTGAGGGGGAGAAGAGCAGGGGCAGGATGGCGGGAAGTAGTGGATGTGGCCGAGGGAAGGAAGCGAGCACGTGGATCGCGACGACGACTTCACGGGGAAGGAGCGTATTTGCATATGGAGCAGCTCGTACCTCCGAGACAGCACTAGCTCACACAGCTGGCAGACTGACAGCGCTGGGCAGGTGTGAGGCACGGCGTCACGGCACGCTCAGAAAGTGACACTGTGTGTGTGCGTGTGTGTGTGTGTGTGTGGATGGGGGCACTATTCATCTTAAACACAGCCTCTTGTGCAGCAGCCTTCAAGAAATAGAGACGTACCGTATCTGTTCCCTCTCCCTTTCCCTTTCCCCACCTCATCTATCTGCTTCCCTCTTTTCTCCTCTCCATTCCCTGCTTCGTCCTCTCCCCTCATTTCCTCTTCTCTCCTTCTCCCAGATAAACTAAAGGGCGGTAAAGCGCTTTATCGACTGAACAGTGAACCTTCATGCAATTATACGACAACCTATGCTATGTGCTTTTATTGATGGTTTATTTATTTTAGGACGCTGTCTTGGGATCTCAGCCTTGCCATGTATCAAAATGGCCCCGACTGCATGAGCATGTTTAAAGTGTCACTGTTGTTTTGCCAGGAGGCGGGCTTTCCTTCACTCTGAAATGCTCTTGCAGCGACAAATCTAAAGGAATGCTTCGATCAATATCCACCCTTCTTGCATTGTCTGAACAGCATTGTAATTTCACATCAAATTTAGAATAGGCAGCACAAATTCACATGGGCAATATAGTCTGTGAACCTTCTACTGTAGAATGTGGTTTAATGTTTTTGCATCCTGTTTTGCTCTGGTCCATTTTGATTGACTGTCAAATTAGAAAATCACTTTGTAAAAACAGAAAAATTAGGTCATTAACATTATATCTTTGTAAGCTGTTGTCACAAATAATACTCAAGCAGCAACAAAGCACAGCAATAACTTTAGACTGATGGTGTCTCTTTATTAGATACAAAGTTATCATATATAATTTACATGAATATTCCTGTATGACGGTGGTTTTGCAAACCTTTCTATAAAAAAAAATTATTATTTGAGAATACTAGAACGTGGATAAGATGTTGTGGCTTTCAGTGGAGCCTCTTTCTGCCAGAACATGATTTCCATTGAGAAATGAATCCAGTATTTATTACAGAAAGTCCATTGTAAATCATGTGCTTGCCATTGGTTCTCCCTATCAGCCACTTGAGACAAAAATAAAAGACATCTTTGGGGTGATGGCAATGAGGTACTTGACTGGCTTTTGGGTTTCTCAATTAAAAATTTGAAGCATTCAATTGTTGCAGTGCACCTGATGAAGGGGCCACTAAAGGATTATGGCAAATTAATAAAATCCTGCTCTTTTCTGGGTAATACAAGTAGGGGGTATTAACATTCTCATTAGAATTACATTTAAAGTGTGATTGACCGTGCAGTATCATGCTGACAAGGTTTTGAGTAGGTGTACAAAAAATACAGTGGTAGATTTGGGTATGAAGGCTCATTGGGCTAAGTTGCATGCTATTTACTCATGGCATAATGGCTTCAAATCTGTTTCTTAACTTTTGTTGCCCGTCATCCCACCTGTCTCTCCCATCTGTCCCATCTCTTTTCACTGTATAACGAAGCAGAGATGCTATAAACAGTAACCTTTAAACAATATAGTGGTAGATTGAACTTCACCAGGAGCATTTAAAACCTGTGAAAAGTGTCGACTGCAAACTCTGCTTGACAAAGGCGGGGATGAAAGCAAAAAACGTTCATCAGTTTTGCATGAAGAAGCCGGGTCTGTCAGGCCTCCCTTGACCTCCTCGTCCCAGTTCACAAAACAGCTCTGATTGAGTGATAATTCTGTTTTTCACTGACGCCTCACTTTTCATCAGGACACTTCTCCTTAAAGGTTTGTATTTTTACCTTGACAGTTGGGCTGATTGCAGTTGCTTTCTTCGGACCAACGTGACATCTCATTGCCATTACTTAATTCTCCCTCAGGGTTGTCGTCTTCTACCTCATTGAGGAGGGTCGATACAGTGCCTCCCCCTCCTCTCTATCAAGCTCAATTGCTCTTTCAGTTTCTCTCCCTCTTTTTCATATTCTTTCATCCTGCACGTCCTTCACCTTCCTTTCTTTCTCAGATGTTAGATGAGCAAAGATGGAAGTCACACAGTCAAGACTCAAAGCTCATGCATAGAAGTGGTCAGTGGACTAATGAGGGGAAAGTACTGCTTGGATAGCTGAGAGGTTAGCTGATAGCTGTAAGGCTCCACACATCAACTTGAATGCCATCATCACACTGCCAGTACAGATAGGGGACCACATGAACACAACATGAATCATTCCTGTTAATAAAAATGCATGAAAATGTGCGTCCCTGCATGTGTTTGCTTGTGTGAGTGTGTGTATGCGCTCACTGGTGCTTGTGAGAACAAATTTAGATGTTTCCAAAGCAACAATATTTATAGTACATCATCAGTGGTTATCTCTAGGTTTACAGATACTGCAGCGAGAGGCTTTCAAAAGGCAAATGATGACTACTAAGAAATAAAGGCAGGCTGGTACAGATGTTTTGGCAACTATTTATTCAACAATTCCATTTCATACATGAGAATGAGCCTCTAAATTAAATATAATAAATCCCACGGACAATGGGGGAGAAACACCTCCATTATGGTGCTATATACCCAATCAAGCCTTCTCAGTACAGCTTGATACGAAACCCCTGATTTCAGGGACTCACCATGGTACATCAGAAGCTGAATTAACTAACAAGGTGTCTAGCTCTAAGCTTGATCTTGCTGAGCTATACTGTGAATACCTTTTATTTAAGTGAGCAATGGTGAGTTACAACTCCTTCCATCTTAAGACTGATATACATAAAGATGTGTGTTGCTACAGAGGAAAACATAAAGGTAGAGAGGACAAAAGCATTGAACTACTTACATACCATAAGCTAGAATTATCATAACATTGTGTATAAACACGACTTCTATCTTGTGTTCTTGAAACTCCTTGTTATTTGCAGCATATTTCTAAATATTTCTCAATATTTCAAGTCAGTGATCATATCAAAAACAGTTTCTTAAATCTAACGTCCCAATGACAGCAAGATGACAGAATTACTGAATAATCACTGAATAATTTTATTAACATTGTGATAATCTTAAACTCAACAAACACATGGCGTCAGCATACAGGGACTAGCAGAGTGAGAAGTGCTCACAAGTCCCCATTTTAAGACAGAAAACAGAACCAAATCTCTGAATGAAATATATTCCTGAGATGCAAAACGAAAGAAACAGATATATATATATAAAAAAAAAAAAAAACAACAACACTACATGCGATTGTGTTTACATGTTGTTGTCATCAGAGTGACAATATGGAGATTGGGCCAATTCTAGTGTCAATATTGCAGAGGAACAAAGAAGTGCACTGAAGCCAATTTGTACAGCGAAGACATATGAAGGGCCAGGGGAGGAGAGATAATACCGAACAGCCCATGTCATGCTATCATCACTGCTGTGGAAAACAAAACCGGTAAACCGTGAGTTCAAATAAAATGTAAACTGATGCAATCGAAGAAAAGAAGCATTCTTAGATGGATTATGACTAAAAGTGGCAATTACTTTCAAATGCTTGCCTTTTTTAATCGGGGACTGAGAGCTGATATTCGTCGCTGATATTGTCTATGGTGGATATTAACTGAGCCAGTATATGTTGGAAAGCAAGGAGGCAACAGGTTTAAAGCTTAGTTTCAACTGACAACAAAGGAATACAACTAATAACTGTGATCCCAAGATGTAACAGAGCTACAGTTGATTCTGTTATAGTAAAATAGTGCATGATGGTATGTGCCAGGCTGTTAAAATAAGAAATAATAATAATAAAAAAAAAAAACAAGATTCAGGTTTGGTCTAACTATTATAAAAAGCCATTTGCAACACATTAGCTCATTATTGTCATGTCAAAACAGATATTTACATGTGGTTTTCAGCAGAAAAAAACACCCAATTTTTACCATTTACTTAGAAATATCCATCAAATTAGTCAGAGTGCATAATTCAGGAAAATGGCACAAGTTCCATTTCAAACTCAAACACTAACTCTCATCACTGCAAACCTGGTTAATGAGTATTCGTCACATAATATAAAACGGCCTGTTTCTCTGACTTTAGGATGAGCAAATCCATTTTACCGTTCTCTTTCCTCTTAAATGGATGTAGATGTAATGTAACAGAGATGTTGATCGACACAATGTCATTGATTTAAGACACAATGAAAATAACTGAATAAGAAAAGTAAAAAAACAAGACATTACATTGCTGTGTTAAATTTCTCTATATATAAAACGTGATACAGAAGGTTTCTAAACACAAGGACCAGTCTAGAACACTTTGGCCTGGATCTACTAAAAGTTTGTGGTTCTGCCAGTAAAAAGTGATACTTCTGATTTACTAACATCGTGCACAAGCATTGCAAAATATGGAAACTGTGGCACAGACTTTTTGCCTTTTTAACCTAATTAATATGCATTAAAATGTATCCTAATTAACATGTCAAAGGTGACAGGCAAAAATTGAGGAAGTGATTAATCTAATGACTCCCAACCTGTGATTTACCAACAGTGCGCAAGTTAACACATAGAGAAAGCACATCGTAACCTAGCCATGTTTCAGCCAGTGGACAAGAAAAAGCCCCAGATGGTATCAAAATTGCGCTGACCTAATTTGCATAATATTGTAAATTGGCCACCGAATTGGAGACAGCTGGGCCCACTATTTTATTGCCCTTGGTAATAATTTGCCATCTCTTAGTAGATCCGTGCCTTGCCTTTAAGTCTTCAGTTCCAGAGGCCATAGTGTTTATCATTCTTTCACAAGACACTTATATCGGCCAAATGTATTCCTGCAAACTCATAACATGGACCAATGCCAGGGACATATGGAAACAACAAGAGTGTATGTAGCTCATTGGGATATGTTACACCTTTGTCTTACCAAAGACAGTATGCCATGAACTTTCACTGCCTCCAACATAAGGGTAATGTTGCTTTTAATGCATTTCCATTGGCAATTGAAGGATTCAGTAAAGACAGATGGACATTTCCCTCTGTCTCAGTGGACAAGAAGACCGATTTGTCTTGTCCCTAAAGGAAATGATGCAGAAAGCACCAGGCCAATGTACAGGACATTGTGAAAACGTTTGCTCAGATTCATTCAGTTTTTCATTGAGTTTTTCATTAATCATCTTTACTTCAACACCAAATCCTTCGGATCTGTAGCACCTTGGAGCATGCCACAAACACAAGAAGCCACTGCGCTCCAAAATTAAGGGACAAATACACTTTCATAGTGGTTCTCTGTTAAATAACTTCAGTTCAAATAAATTAAACATGAAAAGGAACCAAACAAAAACATGCCAATGTGTATTACCAAAGTGTAGTTCTCACACATTATATACATGCCTTGTGCTAAAACAAAATACATTTGTTTTAAAGTTTTCTAAAAAGGAATATGCAGTGACAAATGAAAAAAAAAAAAACTTTTCTTGTAAATAGATAAGGTGGCTAATATACAAATTTGAAGGAATACGGGAATCCAAAATCTAACAGCAATTTTCACAATTAACCACATTTTAGCAGACACAATATACAGCTGGGAGCTTAGAACCATATGAACAAAAAAATAAAAAAACGAAATTGATTTTTATAAAAACATGATTAAGCATACACTTTCAAAAAAGATGCACTGTACTTTCCAGGATTGAAGCAAAGACTGCCTTGTCATCTGTCCATAACTCATTTGAATAGATGAACCATTCCCAAGGCAATCTAGTTGTTGGCAAAGGAACACAGTTTCTCATTTAGACATTTTTGTGCTTCTCTATTTGTCTTCAGTATTTAGTTTTGGGAAGGAGGCCCCTGCAGAGCTATGACCCAGCACTCTCACAATTAATTTTTTGCTTGAAGACCCCATGAAATGGAAATCAGAGTTCAGTTCATGGTGTGTGGCTCAGATAAAAAGGAAATACAAGCAGGAGTTATGCAGTCTGAGGGGTGGGAGTGAACAACCTGTCAGTGACAGTGATAACTAAATGCTTAACAGTAGCAACTGGTTACACAGTAATTGTGGAGGTGGCAATAAAAACAAATAAGCAGAAATGATATATGACTGTAGTCAAACCGAATTTATCACCACTTTTGCAGTAAAGCACTGATATCTTTGCTAAGATGCTTATCTGTGGTAAAAAGTAACTGAACAGAACCTTGGAAAGCCCCCAGTACCTCAAGCTTACAAAGAGGTATCAATCAAAATGTCATTCCTCTGAGTTCAGGTATTCAACACAATACATGTACTGGAAGAGTGAAGAAAATGATTTAAGTGTACATTTCCAGTAGGCATATTTTTGTATTGTTTTGCCCTGTATTCACTCCTTACAGTTTGGTACATTGCTAGAAAACTCAGAAAAAATTAAGTAAATTTACATTTCATGGGGTCTTTCAGTCCTACTTGAACCAATTCTTTCAATGTCATGACATAAACTTAAATGAAATTATTCGAAAGTGAAAAGCTAAACTAACTAATTGCAATACAATTTATACAACTCCAGAGAGAGGTGATTGACTCTCTTTGTACACCAGAGCCCATGGTGTGAATAACAAACTACTGTAAGCTGTCAAGAGGACACTGAAAGCGTTGGTGTTTAGCTAAACTGCGGCCTGAACAGTGCAGGAATATACAGACAAAAGTACATAGAAACAGCAGATTTAGCAAATGGTTTTATATATTTGATTGTGTTTATTTGATGGAGTGCTTCATCTAGCATCTCTTTCATATATTTTTGGTGTGTATTAATCTTAGCTTCTCTGCTCTAAACAATACCATACTACCCTTTACCCTATAAACTAATAATGAAAATCATATTATACACATATCTGACAAACCTTGCTACAGTGTTACACAAAACCTTCTTCGTATCTTACAAGGGTCAACTTTTTAATTACAAGTCTATTTAGAGGATGGGGTGGGGGGGGTGGGGTGGATCATCTAAAAGTACCATATTCAGTGTGATAGACATTTATAAGGCGTAAACAGCACAGATCCTCATTCAAATAAAAAAGACGAAATGCATAATCAAGAGCTGTGAGCTAAGCGATGAAATGATGGTCAAGATAACCATCCACAAAGCATTTACATTGCTACTGACAGACGATACATGAAGGCATTGACAGAAGTTCAATGGGCGTCTGTATTTTTAGGCACCGTGTTAATGTGAGATATGATATGTGTTTGTGGATGTGTGCGAACAATGGGGGAATATGTGTTTGGGTATCTGTTTGGACGGGAACGGCGGAGAAGATGAATAAGGGGTTGTGTAATAAGCAGTCATGGTAGATATACAGATTTCCAGATATTCATGTCGAAGATGAAGAAGAATATGAGAAAGGGGAGAACTCCAGCAGCAAATGGCAAGCTGCCTGTGAAAACCGGCTGCCAAAAAGACGAAAAGGAAAATAAAAAAGAAATGAGGGACAGGATGAAATGACAGAAATGGGCTCAACAAAAGGCAATAATTGGAAAACATTTTGGGGAACTTCTCTGTCTATGGACTGCCTGGGGTTTCCTCGTCGACACAACAGGGGCAGTGGTCAGAGGTGGAGAGGAAAAGAGAGAGATAGAGACAGAGAGAAAAGGAAATATAGAGATAGAAAGAGGAGAAGGGGAGAGAGGGGGAGCCGCACAGCTCCCTCTGCAGTCTAAATGAAGTATTCTTTCTTTTCCTCTGCGTGTGCGTGGTTGCCCTCAGCGTTGATGATGGCCGTGTCAGCATCGGGCGCATCGTCCGCTCCTTTGGCCTCGTTTGTCAAGTATGTTCCTATGGAAACAAAAAAAGAGAAAACCGTTATCAAGGATCGACTAGAGAAAACAAACACTCAGCATGGTGTTTGTTGCCTGAGGCAGGAAACACATCTGAAGACTACATCAGTAATGCTGCCTCACTTATATAGGATTACAAGCTAGGCTAGTTCTGGATATGAAAATACAGCAATGAGTGACTGTATAAGTCTTCATACTTTATCTCATCTACTGTAAGTATCAGGATTGGGGGCATTGATGAATTGAATAGAGAATGCATGGTGAATTCCAATTCAATTCCTGGAGTTGGAATTGGAATTGGAATTGCACCCAGCTCTAAGAATTAGAATTGGATTGTAATGGCAGGAAACATAATTCCATGAAATTCCATGAAATTCCACTTCCAAGAGAGGTTGTCTTGACTTGCTCAATATTATCAAGTCAAACATTATAAATCAAATAAAATACAGTTAAACAAATGCATCAAATACCACCTGGAAGGTACCTTTAACATTTTATGACATTCAGTATTGATAATACACTCATAATCATTTCAGATATGTGGTAAGAAAAAAACAACAAAAAAACATTCAATTTCACAGAATGTCATTGAATTAAATTAAACTTCCTGAAATTCCAATTCAATTCCAATTCTGTTTCCTAGGTATTTTCAAATTCAAATTCCAATTCTTCTGTTGAATTGGAATTGGAGTCATATAGGATTAGAAGCTAGGCTAGTTCTGGATATGAAAATACAGCAGTGAGTGACTGCCTACGTCTTCATACTTTATCTCCTGTAGTGCAGGTGTATAGAAATGTCTGGCTCATACATGGACCTTGGGAGTTGGGAAAACGACTCTGCTGTCTAATGGGACAGGTAGGACACGCTCCACTAGGCCCCTGAGCCCCGAGAGACCCGGGTCTGGTCTACTGTGGTTTTACCTTTATGCCTGGCCAGGTATCTCCCCAGAACAATGATTAAACACAAGGTGACAAAGACCACTACGGCCACCACTCCTCCGATCAAGGCATGGTCAGTGCCGTGCTGCCCCAGGGCGTTGGGATCTGGAGGGGGAGAGAGAGAGAGAAAGACAAAGAGAGCAGATGAAGGCGCGGGTT